>NC_039361.1:64471183-64774213 GCF_003573695.1 Papaver somniferum
AAATAAAATTAACAACCTTAATTAAAAGATTTTTAACTTATTTATATTTCGATCTTGGGATTTTCTTCCTGTAGCTATTAAGGAATAACTTTGAACAATTAAAGATAAACATTACTGCCTATGTTCAAAGTGTGTCGACATCCTTACTTTGTAAGTCCTCTTTCATACTTACAACCTTGAAACCGAATTGCCACACTTCCAAATTAGTTTAGAATTGGTTCATATGACTTTCAAGAACTATGTGATTGATCAAGAACACTCAATCACAAATCATGGGATTAACGGTTCTACCAAAACAAGTTTCGGTTCTACCTCCATGTGAGTGTTGTGCAAAGTCACACTAGTTTTCCAAAATTCGGTTGACTAGGTACTAGGACCGGTTCCCCACATATATATGGTATCCAACTTATATATGTTGCACATGTCCATAGGATCGGTTCCCCTTTTCCTAAAAATGTGTTCCACATGTCCATAGGATCGGTTCCGCTTTCTGCTACAAACTTGCTGCACCTCATACAAGGATCGATTCCCATTTGTGATGTGTTGCACCTATTCATAGGATCGGTTCCCCTTTACCCAGATTCGGTTCAAAAAATTACAAACTCGATCATACCATCTCATGTGATTACTTAAGATCAGTTTCACTAATAAAAGTCATACCAATACATAAGTCAGGCCTTTGTGAATAGTTTTACCAAGAACACAAACAAGTCGTGAGCGGTTATACTAAATCACATATATTGGATGTTCAAAAGATATGCAATGAATAACAATCCCAGTAACGCCTAACGATTTCCTTTTCGATTCATAAACAAGTTTACGAACTTACTTCCTTAAAACACTAGTAAAAACATTTTTTCCTAGGATGAATTCCTCACTTCATACCCATACATAATTGTAAGGACCCTCGAGCTCGTCAACGCTATTAGACTAGTCAAGTGACGAATTAGCCGATAATTTTTTCGATTAGTCTAACACGGATGTTAATTAATAAAAATTAATCTAACAACGATCTAGATATGAAACTAGTATCGTTAGACAGATCTCGAAAAGTTACGCGGAATGCACTGCTTGAACATGTCATTTGGATATCAGATGAAGAAGATATTAGTAGATTAGTTTGAAGGGTAGACTCGTCATTTTTGTCGAAGCACCAGGTGGCTGCCTTATCAGAATTTGGGCGTCCTAGTAACTCTTCCTTGGTATTATCTAAATCTATATCGAAGATAAGACCATTCTCTTTCTTTCTATTTTCTTTTCTCTTCCTCTTTTTCTCGTATTCTCTGTTCTTCTTCTTCTTCTTTTTTTCTTCTCTCGTTTCTTTTCTTCCTGCGGTAGATTTTGAAGCTGCGGGTGAGGATTAATTAAAGAATCTTGATGATGAAGATGTATAGATAATGGTGGAGTCAAGATTGTTGATTAAACTCATAAGATAAAACAAAGAAAGGAATTAGGTTTTCGGATATGGATGATGAATTAGTCTTGAACTGATAAACTAAGTTTGGGTTTGAAGAATGTGCTCTAATGAAGAAGATTATTGCGTCAATTTCAAGGTTCTGTTACGAAGAGGATTTCAATTAGATAAATCAGTTAATTAGGGTTTACAGATTTGATTCTGAGTTTAAGTATAGAGCTATTGATGGATGAGGAATTATGGGTTCATGAGAAAAGCCAAGGAAGATGAAATGGAAGGTTTGGAAGTATGAGTAAAGATGGATTTGTTTAATCAAAAGGTTTTGGTTGTTGATTTGGTTCGAATTAGAGAAGTGTTGAATTGAGAATTACTTTAGGGTTGCTGAAAATCAGTGGTGAGTTTAATTAAGGATGGATGTTTAGAGATTGATTAGTTTAAGGCTACATCAGCTGGAATTGATGAAGCAACAGTTCAGGGGAGGCTAATATTTAAGTAAGTGTTCTTATCATCAAATTTAGTTTAATTATTCATATTAGTTTTGAGTTCTTAATGTTGTGGGTGATATAAGAATTGAGAAGTTTACTGTGGATGTGAAATTATAAATCATTGTTATTGGTGATGTTGAATTAATAGAAAGATTGTTAAGTTGCAGGGAGAAACTAAGCCGGTGGTGGTAAGAGATTAATCAGATCGTGGAAATGGGTTTGTTGGTGAACTGGAGGTGGTAAAGTATGAATTGCAGTTGAACTTACTTTTGAAGTTAATGGAATTGGATTGTTTGTGTTGGTTGTTAAGAGGAAGATATGTGTTAGAATTATGTAGAGTTGAGCTTTATGAACTGAAATTGAATTGCCTTGATTGAGGGTTTGAGAATTGTTTCAAATGGAGTTGAGGTTGCGGGGCATGTCAGGTTAATTTGAATGAAGAATATTGATTGTGGAGCTGTAACTGTGGATGAATCTGCATTTAGTGGAAGATGTGAAGATGAATGTTTAGAATGTTGTTGTTTTGTGGAGGTGCGGGTGAATGGTGATGGTGGTTCGTAGTAGAAGTAAGAGTTGAAGTTTGTTGCAGGTGAAACAATTGAGCTGAACTGTTGGGGTGCTATGTAATTAAGTTGTGTTGAATAGAGATACAGTTGCATCTAGAACTGGAATCAAGGTTGTAGTTTAGTTTAGTGGTTGTTGTTCATGAGTGAAGTGTGTGTGCGTGCAGTATTGCAGTGGTGATGATATATCTACAACTTATGGAGATGGAGTTGGAGTTGGAGATCAATATAGTTAATATCGGATATCGGTTCATCTCGGCCGGGACCGATACACTGGTACGATTTTATATCGGGGATATTATCGTTGAAATATCGGTTCTAGATTTAGAGACTATAATTTTATATTAAACATTTCTCCACACATTTTCGTATAAGATATAATAGATAACATCAATTTTATCAAAAAAAACAAAAGAGTAACTTTAGTAGACTTGCTTCGAGAGCTACATGCACCTCTACTACCACCTGGAAGACTTTCTTCGCGAAAATTACCCTTAAACTTTATAGAAAATGACCAATACCGTCTCATATCAGGAAATGTAGGAAAATTTCGTATCGACCGATACGGCCGATATTATCGGGCGAATATCGTATCCCCGATATCCTTCTTATCGTATCGTTCTGGGCCAATATCCGAAATATCCCCGATATATCGGCCGATACGGCCGATATTGACTACACTGTTGGAGATGGAATGATTATGGTACTTTGATTGGTTCTGTTACTGCAAGTGTCGTGAATGAGGATTAGACGAGTGTATGGAGTTGAATCTCTCTTGTAGAAGCCTAAAGCTGCAATTGCGGGTAAGCTGTAATTGTGTTTGTAATTTGATTCTAAAGTTTTTTTAAGAATTTATGAGTTGAAGTTGTATTTGAGATGTGAATTGTACTAGAATCTTAGCCTGAGTTCTTTCAGCTTAGCTGACTCGACCTAGTGTTTCTGACTTAGTCTATTTGACTGAGTTAAATATGTATTTGATTTACCTGAATCAGTCTTCTGACTGAGTTAACTCAGTAAACAGGATTTGACCCGATTTGACTCAGCGACCAAACTAGTTGGACTGTTGACCAAGACCTTGACCTTTGATTGACGTTGATTGTTAGCTTGACCGTTAAGTTTGACCGTTAGTAGACTAAGATGGACTGGACCTTGTGTAGTGGGCTTGGTTAGTTGACTTGGGCTTAGGCATAGTTTTCTATGTTGATTGTTTGGACCCTTATATTCCGAATTAGCTTTCGGTTCCTTCTACAAAGTTGTAGATACTCATAAGACTTAGATAATGGGCTATAAAACCAGTTTAATTGAATTAGCAAACCTTAGATTTGCTAAAGATAGATAAATAAAAGGTGTAGAACCTTAAATAGGCCTAGAATTATTATAAAGACTTGTATGATTCTTGTGTGAGCCTTTTGGCTAGATTCTTAGACTTTTTGTTTGATTAACAGTTAGTATTAACAACGATCGATTCAAAGGATGAACCAGTGGATCGTGGATCTCGAGGTAGGCGTGGCTTGTCATCAAAAAGGTGGGAATACATTCGACTCTTTTGTAACCATTGTTGTTTCTTTTACAAAAGTCTTTGTTTAATAAACTTATGCATTGTCAGTTTATGCATTCCATGCTTTATTTAAGTTGCATTATGATTACTCCGTTGATTCTGTTAATCTTTCCATGGTTTGGAAAGGACCTGTAATGTTGCATTGTCAATATGAATTGTTATGGGAAATGAGAATTTCCATGCGTGGTGATGAGTGCCAAATATTGTATATATTTATCCCTTTTTGTTGGCATTTAACTCATCTTTTGTGCATTAATTCTACATTTTATCCCATATTCTGTATTTTCATTGTTTTCCAGAATAAATATTTTTCTTACTTAATTTTGCATTTTTAGGTAATAAATAAAGTTTGGATGAATAGCAAAGCGGAAAAGAGCAGAAAAGTAGTGAAAAGCCGGGAGGAATTACACAAGGAAGCCGCGAAGAATGGTGTGCACAAGACCAAAAGGCTAGAAGTGGGCTTGAAGAAGAAGAATTGTCCTTAAATAAGATATGGGCTTGGCATACCCAAGGCCCAAAACCCTTACTCAAACACATTTCCACTATCCAAGCCCGTCTCGGATTTCAGCCGTCAGATCGAAGCATCTCAGCATCCTACGGTCGCTCCATCATCGCACATCAAACTCCGAAGCCCCCGCTTTACATCGCAACGCCCATCTCCATCTTGGGTCGTCCGTTTTGCTACATCCCTTCATCCGACGGTCGCTCCACGCTTACCTCCGTATCGCCGTTGGATCCACCTACCATCTTCCCATCCATCGCTCCTTGTCGCAGATCATCAAACCGCGCTATCCCCGCTTCACACCCTAGCATCCAAAACCATCGACCCAAAACAAACACCCACCTTCTTCTTCCCCAAAACTCACTTCCCCCAAAATCTTTCTTCTTCCCCCGACAGTTGCAGTCGAGCTCTGCTCCTGCCTCTCTTCCATCTCCACCACGACCACAAGGACACCACCACCATCACCTACCTCTTCCCTAGTCGTGTCTGTCTTGTTCTTAACATTAATTTTTGATGCTACCAAGAAGACAAACATAGCTAGGGTTTCACAGTGGAGAGAAGAATGAAATTGGAGCAGCGTTCGAGTAGAAGATTAGCAGAGGAGGAGAAGTACAAGCATGGGTCAGTGCTCAATTGCAGAGGAGACAACGAATTCAGAGGGTAACCTTACAAAAACAATTCTGTTGGGCTGTGAGTTAAGACTTTAGGTTTATATCAAATACCCCTTTGTCCCAATTAATCCAAAATCTTTCTAAACCCATTGTGAAACCAAAACCCAACAAAACCAAAAATTCTAGGTCATGTTTTTTTTTCATTGACTGTGGGCTTGTTAGATGTTATTTCATCGATCAATGATCTTGTTAGGATATGGTTGTGACCTTTAGAGACCAATCAAACCGACTAATTAGAGTCAATCCAATAGACCCAATTGACATACCCACATCTTCTGAGGAAAACACACCGGACCAACCTGAGATAATGGAAGAACCCCGTAGCCTCAAGGATTACATGTATCCCACAAGGACAAGCCAACCCTCGTGCATTGTTTTACCAGAAGCTACTGGTCATTATGAGCTAAAATCGAGCACAATACAAATGCTTCCCGTGTTTAGAGGAATTGAAAATGAAAACCCTTACCATCACGTGAGAGAATTCGAGGAGATTTGTGGAACTATACGTTTCACTCAGATGTCTGACGAAACCCTAAAATTGAGACTATTTCCTTTCTCTTTGAAGGAAAAAGCCAAGTCATGGCTGTATGCTTTACATCCACAGTCAATTAGGACATAGGACAACCTCACAAAAGAGTTTTTCAAAAAGTTTTTTCCTAATCACAAGACTGCGACAATTCGTCAAAATCTGAACAGCTTTGTACAATTAGAAGGTGAAACCTTAGCTAGATATCTTGAGAGATTCAATGAATTGTTGCTTAAGTGTCCCCATCATGGTTTTGAGAAATAGAGACTTGTGCAAATTTTGTATGAAGGTTTAGATGTCTCCACCCGAACAATTGTAGAGTCTATGTGCAATGGACTCTTCACAGATAAAAGTGCTGATGACTCTTGGGCTTTCCTAATTGAAGTTGCTGAAAAAACTCAACAATGGGAGTCCATTCGTGAACCTAGAAAGACTACACCTGTAGATAAGGTCCATAGAATTGAGTCTAATTTTGAGGGAAATGCAAAAATGGCAGCACTAGCAAGAAGAATAGAAGCATTAGAACTTCAGAAAAACGTAAAACCTTCTACCACTGCTTTCTGTGAACATGTCGAAATGGCTATCTGTGATATATGTAACGGTTCTGACCATCAGGTCAGTGATTGTCCGGAAATGCATGCATTCCAAGAATCTAGGCTAGAACAGGCACATGCTATGTTTCAAAAACAAGAGCATAACCCTTATTCACAGACCTACAACCCAGGATGGAGGAACCACCCCAATTTTTCATGGTCTAAAGGACCCATCAAGGAGGACCATCTCAACCCACTCAAAGCTATCAAAACAATCAAGGCTATCAATACCCTAAAAATCCTCAACAGCAGTCGTACCCTCAATACACTGCTGACAAGAAATTGTCTAGCATTGAAGAGAGTATCAATCAATTGACCCAACATCTGATGAAGAATGAGAAAGCAACTGATCAACGAGTCTCCGCTCTAGAACTACAGATGGGTCAAATTTGCGATGCACTGAATACAAGAGAAAAGGGTAAACTTCCTAGCCAGCCCCAACAAAATCCAAAGAGGATATTTCAAGCAGGCACATCATCTTGCAAGAAACCTCACCCGATCAAGTCCATTCCATCACCACTCTCCGAAGTGGTAAGATTGTTGAGAACAATGTAGGCATACCACAATCAAATGAATCTGAGCCAAGCATATCATTGCCTACACCACCAAAGAAACCTCCAACTTAGAAAAGAACCTGAGCACATTAGCGAAGCCGACAATCCCTTGTGAATATCCCTCTAACTCCTAATGTTCATGTTGCTCCATATCCTCAGAGGTTAGTTCGCCAACAGATAAGCACCCACTACAATGAGATGTTAGAACTGTTCAAAAGAGTCAACATCAACATTCCTTTTCTTGAGGCAATTAAGCAAATCCCTGCATATGCCAAATTCCTCAAAGACTTGTGCACTCAAAAGCGCAAGATTAATGTGCACAAACGTGCTTTCTTAGCTGAACAGTGAGTTCCATCATTCTGAACAAAACTCCACCAAGTTTAGGGACCCAGGTTGTCCAACAATTCTTGCACTATAGGAAACACATGGTCAAAAGCTTTATTAGATCTAGGTGCAAGTGTGAACCTCCTGCCATATTCTGTTTATGCGCAGTTAGGTCTTGGAGATTGAAGCCAACCCATAACTCTCCAATTGGCGGATCGATCGTCAAAGTCCTCGAGTGGTGTAGTGAGGATGTTTTGATTAAGGTTGAAAGTTCTATTTTCCTGTAGACTTATTGTCTTAGACACTCAACCTGTACAAAACCCAAATGTCACATTCCTGTCATTTTAGGACGTCCTTTCTTGGCGACGTCCAATGCGATCATCAACTGTCGAATGGAGTGTTGAACTGTCTTTTGGAAACATGACGAGCTGAATGTTTAATGTTAGTCAACAACATGTGAATCTTGATGATGAGGATGTACATGAGTCAATATGATTGAGAGTTTGATACAAGATTCATTGACTAGCATTATGTCAAAAGATCCCTGCAAGCATGTTTGGAAGTGTTAACTTGGAGTTGTATGATGATGAATACATTGGTGAAGTCCAATCTTTGCTCGAATCTGTACCTCAAATGGACATCACTAATGGCAGAATACAGTGGAACAACCCCACTTTCTGAGAGTTGTTATATCTTCGGATGAGTCTCCTAAGGCCAACCAGGAATTGAAACCATTACCTGATACTTTGAAGTATGCATTTCTAGGTCCTTCTGATACTTTACCTGTTATCATTTCTTCACGATTAAACATAGAACAGGAAAACAAGCTTTTAGGAGTACTTGAGGAGCAGAAAGAAGCCTTAGGATGGACCATCTCAGATCTCAAAGGGATAAGCCCCACCATTTGCATGCACCACATTAATCTTGAAGAGAATGCCAAACCATCTAGGGAAATGCAAAGGAGACTTAACCCTAACATGAGAGACGTGTTAAGAGTGAGATCTTGAAGCTACTTGATGCGGGTATCATATATCCGATTTCAGATAGTAAATGGGTTAGTCCCATTCAAGTTGTGCCTAAAAGTCAGGCATTACTGTAGTTCGGAACGAAAAGAATGAGTTAGTCCCTTCACGTACAACCACAGGATGGCGAGTATGTATCGACTACAGGAAGTTGAACACAGTAACAAGAAAAGATCACTTCCCCTCCCTTCATAGACCAAATGCTAGAACGTGTGTCTGGACACAGTCACTACTGTTTTCTAGATGGCTTTTCCGGTTATAACCAAATCACATTGCACCGGAAGATCAGGAAAAAACTACATTCACGTGTCCATTTGGGACATTTGCTTTTAGACGTATGCCCTTCGGGCTGTGTAATGCACCGCTACTTTTCAGCGTGCATGATGAGCATTTTTTCAGACATGATAGATAGTTTTCTCGAGATCTTTATGGATGATTTCTCTGTGTTTGGTTCTCTTTTGACGAATGTTTGGACCATCTAGTCCTTGTGCTATCAAGATGTAAGCAAAAGAATCTGATTTTAAACTGGGAAAAATGCCACTTCATGGTGAACTCCGGCATAGTTCTAGGACACATCGTATCGGAAAAAGGAATTGAAGTAGATAAAGCTAAAGTCGACCTCATTCAATTACCCAACCCCACTCTGTGAAGGGGATTCGATCATTTTTAGGTCACGCGGTTCTACCGGCGATTCATCAAAAACTTTAGCCAAATCTCGACCTTTGTGTAACCTACTTGCCAAAGATGTTGTCTTTAACTTCGATGCTGCTGTGTGTGAAGGCATGGGAAGAACTCAAGACTCTCCTCCCAGCTCCTATGTCCGACCACCGATTGGAACTACCGTTCGAACTCATGTGTGATGCCTCTGATTACGCGTTGGCGCTGTTTAGGACACGTGTTGATAGACTACCATATGTGATATACTATGCTAGTAAAACTCTTAATGATGCTCAACTCAACTATTCGACTACCGAGAAGGAGTTACTTGCCGTGGTATTTGCATTAGACAAGTTTAGATCTTATTGATAGGATCTAAGATCATCATATACACTGACCATGCGGCTTTGAAGTATCTTTTTAAGAAGGATGCTAAAGCTCGCCTTATTCGATGGATACTCTTATTACAGGAATTCGACATCGAAATCCGTGATAAGAAGGTTGTGAGAATGTGGTTGCTGATCACTTGTCTAGATTAACTTGAGTCTATTGATGAGCTGATTAGAGAATCATTCCCAGATGAAGCTGATGTCTGTCAACCTTCCTTGGTTTGCTGATATCGTTAACTACCTTGCTGCAGGTAGGATGCCCTCACATTGGTCGAGACAAGACCGCTATAAGTTTTGGCTGAAGTTAAACATTTCCTTTGGGATGACCCATATTTGTTTAAGTACTGCCGGACCAAATCATTAGGAGATGTGTCCCCAACACTGAACAGAAAGATGTGATATCTTTTGTCATGACCAGCATGTGGAGGCCATTTCAGTGCCAAGAAAACCGCTGCAAAGATCTTGCAGTGTGGATTCTATTGGCCATCATTGTTCAAGGATTGCCATGATTATTGTGTTGCTTGTGAACGCTGTCAAAAGCTAGGAAGCATTTCGAGGAGAAACATGATGCCATTGAACCCCATTTTGATTGTGGAGATTTTTGATGTTTGGGGGATCGACTTCATGGGTCCATTCCCTATTTCTGACGGTAGATTGTACATCCTAGTCGCAGTTGATTACGTTTCTAAGTGGGTAGAAGCCATAGCAACCAGAACAAATGACCACAAGGTGGTACTTTCATTTCTAAAGGAAAACATATTTGCACGTTTTGGTACCCCTAGAGCTATCATCAGTGACGGCGGTTCACATTTTCGTAACAAGTACTTTGAGTCTTTAGTACGCAAGTATGGCATAACTCACAAGGTTGCTACTCCGTACCACCCTCAGACTAGTGGACAAGTAGAAGTTTCTAATAGGGAAATTAAGCACATTCTGGAGAAGACGGTCAACCCGTCTAGGAAAGATTGGTCATTAAGATTGAATGATGCTTTGTGGGCCTATAGAACAGCTTATAAGACACCAATTGGCATGTCCCCCTATCGTCTAGTGTATGGAAAGCCGTGCCATCTACCTGTGGAATTAGAACATCGTGCCTACTGGGCAATCAAGAGCTGAACTTCTCTGGACGAAGCTGGAATTCAAAGGAAACTTCAACTCAACGAGTTGGAAGAATTGAGAAATGAGGCTTATGACAGTGCCAAGCTATACAAGCAGAAGATGAAGATGTTTCATGACAAGCGTATTCTGCGCAAATCCTTCACTCCTGGTCAGAAAGTCTTGCTGTATGACTCCCGATTACATCTTTTTCCAGGAAAACTGCGTTCCAGATGGAAGGGTCCGTACCTAGTACGCACAGTTTTTCCTCATGGAGCTGTAGAGTTGGAGGATGTCTCCAACAAGAACATTTTCAAAGTCAACGGGCAGAGATTGAAGCCATTCCTTGAACCATTTCCACCCGACATTGAAACAACCAACCTGGAGGACCCGGTCTATGTGGACTAAACTGGTCCACTCTTTCCCTAAATAACCAAAAAGTTTTCCAAATGTTTCCCTAAATAACCAAAGTTTTCCAAATGTTTCCCTAAAAACCAAAATTTTTCTTTTTCCCATCAAAACCAAATGTCTCCCGACAAAACCAAATTTTTCCCAAAAAGTCCAATCCCATTAAAAACCAAATTTTCTTGTAGATAATGTGTTAGTTAAATTTCCTTTTGTATATATTTTGTGCTCATCCATTGTGACTCCTAATATGATGGATTTTTGCCTTGAATAACGGAGTTTTAATCGAGCTTTCGCCGTACAATCGGGTATTCTCTCTCCTTTTACTCTACTCAGC
This sequence comes from Papaver somniferum, assembly GCF_003573695.1. Lineage (NCBI taxonomy): Eukaryota > Viridiplantae > Streptophyta > Magnoliopsida > Ranunculales > Papaveraceae > Papaver > Papaver somniferum. The sequence goes on from NC_039361.1 coordinate 64,482,279, forward strand.
ATGTTCCTCTTCATATATTGTTTTATAATTCTTTCCATACTTTGAAACATTGAGGACAATGTTTAGTTTAGGTTTGGGGGTATAGAGTAGATACCACGATAATATGCCATAATTGAAAACAAAACTCCATCTTTTTGAAAAAATTGAAAAATTCCAAAAAAATTGAAAAATCAAAATTAAAAATTAAAAAAAAAAAGACATAAAAAATGGAGCTCATTTACCTTGAAATGTTGACTCTTGTGCAAATATGTAATTATTAGGAGTCTTAGTCTAGATATTTAGGCACCCTGATTCTAGCACAATTCACATAGTGATAAGAAATTTGCACGCGCACGATCTACCAATACATGTATGGCCTCGATCTTCAAGGTGTTTGATAGGAAGTTACGATTGCCAATCACTTTAGAATACTGAACGAAACTTGACTAGCTTGTTCTTTGGTTGGTTGGGATAGAAGGTGGAGGTTACATTAAGAAAGACAACCATCGAATTTAACTGGGTGCATCAAAAAGGGCTACCTCTTGCAAAGTGTCATGTAATCTTTTGTTTCCTTTTGTATATGTATCAAAAGTGTTTCTTTTCTTAAAAAAAAAAAAAAAAAAAAAAAAACGATGTATTATTCAGAAAAAAAAAATATCAGAAAAATACAAAAAAAAAAAAAAAAAAAATCAAGTATTTATCAATTCCATCCTCTCTTGTTCCAAAAATAAAAGAGAGTAGTCAATGTAAATAAGAGTCATGTAAAGAGTCATCTTTTGTTTTATTGTAATAAGCAAGGAAGGGTGTATGCCATTGATGTACAACGCGAGTAATTGTGAAATACCTCCAACTCATTCACAATTCTCGTAAAGTCCGGACAGCTAGCTAGATTTCGACCTTGGTTCTTAGCCTGAGAAACTATCTTGGTGATTAGTAGTCATAACATCCGATCTTTCTTTACACATGTGTAGATACACTTTACACTCTTATCACATGTCTTTTTTTTGTTATCAGTGCTAGGATTGTGCCTTTGATAGCTAGATTGACATCTCCATTTTGCTGTGAGCTTAACTGTCTTGCACATGTCACATTTGATGGAATCTGAGCTTATATTTTGACCTAGAACTTTGTAGGTACGTTCTAAGCAAACCTTCACGAGACTTCAACTCGTCCACTAGGGACACTTAGTGGTTTAAAAGGCTTAGTGCATACGCTAAATGCATTCGAGAGACCAGCGACAGTGGTATAGGTAGGATTTCCTTAGTTTTGTTTTACTTGAGGACAAGTAAAATTCAGGTTTGGGGGTATTTGATGAGTGCCAAATATTGTATATATTTATCCCTTTTTGTTGGCATTTAACTCATCTTTTGTGCATTAATTCTACATTTTATCCCATATTCTGTATTTTCATTGTTTTCCAGAATAAATATTTTTCTTACTTAATTTTGCATTTTTAGGTAATAAATAAAGTTTGGATGAATAGCAGAGCGGAAAAGAGCAGAAAAGTAGTGAAAAGCCGGGAGGAATTACACAAGGAAGCCGCGAAGAATGGTGTGCACAAGACCAAAAGGCTAGAAGTGGGCTTGAAGAAGAAGAATTGTCCTTAAAGAAGATATGGGCTTGGCATACCCAAGGCCCAAAACCCTTACTCAAACACATTTCCACTATCCAAGCCCGTCTCGGATTTCAGCCGTCAGATCGAAGCATCTCAGCATCCTACGGTCGCTCCATCATCGCACATCAAACTCCGAAGCCCCCGCTTTACATCGCAACGCCCATCTCCATCTTGGGTCGTCCGTTTTGCTACATCCCTTCATCCGACGGTCGCTCCACGCTTACCTCCGTATCGCCGTTGGATCCACCTACCATCTTCCCATCCATCGCTCCTTGTCGCAGATCATCAAACCGCGCTATCCCCGCTTCACACCCTAGCATCCAAAACCATCGACCCAAAACAAACACCCACCTTCTTCTTCCCCAAAACTCACTTCCCCCAAAATCTTTCTTCTTCCCCCGACAGTTGCAGTCGAGCTCTGCTCCTGCCTCTCTTCCATCTCCACCACGACCACAAGGACACCACCACCATCACCTACCTCTTCCCTAGTCGTGTCTGTCTTGTTCTTAGCATTAATTTTTGATGCTACCAAGAAGACAAACATAGCTAGGGTTTCACAGTGGAGAGAAGAATGAAATTGGAGCAGCGTTCGAGTAGAAGATTAGCAGAGGAGGAGAAGTACAAGCATGGGTCAGTGCTCAATTGCAGAGGAGACAACGAATTCAGAGGGTACGGTGAGTTTTCCCCATTTTCCCAAGAACCCTAATTTTATCAAATTTGGGGGAAAACATTGTAAACCCCAATTGAATGTTTTGGGTATAAATAGAGATGTAGGATGAGTGTAGAAACATCTCTGGGCTAGCCAGTGAGCAATATTTGCAGTTCATTTTCAATTCATGTTGAATCTTTCTTATGCATAAAAGTTGAATGTGAATTGTATGCTGTGTAATGTGGAGCATGTTTATACCTGTTAGTATCATGATTACAAGCATGTCCATGTTCTAATTCACTTGCTAGGGCTTATAGGAAGCTCTTGATCATATGCTAGGAATGTTAATGTATTTGTGTGTTCTTTTATTGAGCTGATTTGCCTTAGGATGAATGCTTAGTCATTTGGGCTACCTGCTTGTGATCACCTGTGCTGTTAGAAGACAGCTGATACTAGGAGTGGAGCTAGGTCTTTGGCCAAGAATTCAATCCACTAGAGAGACTGCTTTAAGCCAAACTAGCTAGAGAAGCTAAATGCCTGTGATTAGTTGTGCTGATTAAAGACAACTGATGCTAGGGGTAATTTGGCTAGGATAGTTAGTAGAATCCTCATTGTAATCTTTCAGGAAAGAACAAGACATACATTGCATCATAATTTCCTTAGCCTAGGGTCAAGTAGTGGAATCAAAAGCCTTAGTACCTTCCTTTGAACTCAGATAACCTTAGAAATTTAGAAAACTTTAGCAAATCCTCCAAGTCCCTGTGGACAAAACCCTTATTTACTTTTTCTTTCTTCAACTTCCCTGTGCACTTGCAGGCTAGTTTAGGTACTTCTTTCCTTTTACACCACGTGGTATATAGGATACGCTCCTTCACATTTATACCTACATTTTATTGCTTAGAGTGGGTCATCATAGTCTTGGTGATATCAATAGCTATTGAGTGTGGTTAGCACGAATATTAAACATTGTTTGAAGAAGGAGTTTGTTCATATTTATGTTTGTTTATTTCAGTGACTTGGTCACTTTTTATTGTTCGGGAAAACATTATTGTTTTCCAAATCTTGTCATGATTACTTGAAAGTTAGATGTTATTGCCCCTTTTAGGGATGATGTGCTCACCCATTCTCACTTTCAGTTTCAGAGACAGATCAGAGTTGCGCAGTGAAACCTTCAAGGATTGATTTCGTTAGTTGGATAACTTTTACTATGTATATTATATTACATATCGAATTTGTAAACCAAATACTATTGTATATGTATCATATGAGAGGAGTTCTTGTATATATATATATATTTCTGAGCGGGGCTAGTTTTGGGTTAAGTTTTTGTAGCAGTTTTCTTAATTGAATGTTTAAGTAAACGAGTTAGATTTTTTTTTAGTGCCTCTTATTTAGTTAATTCCTTGGACTAGTCAGCTGCTAGATTAGGGGGCGCTACAATAATCACGATAACATTTAAATGATTATGTCGATGTCTTATCTACAAGGTTTAACGGTCAAGGTTTAACGGTTAAGCAGTAAACTTAATATTGTATTCCTTAATACTATGTCTGTCTAGAGTGTTCATGCTTCAAAGTTTCGTTTTCAATATGCACGACTTGAAAGATACGTTAGGGAATGAAGCAGTTCAAATCAAATATCACTAACCTCAAGTGGAAGGATGATGTTGTCGTTGTAGCTTCTTACTTCTTCGCTTAATGACCGAAAATCTCTTTGGAAAATCTTCAACTAGTAAATGTACATTACTAATTCTCATTTTCCTCAAATAAAATTAAAAACCTTAAAAAAAGATTCTTAACTTATTTATGTTTCGATCCTGGGATTTTCTTCCTTTAGCTATTAAGGAATAACTTTGAACAATTAAAGATAAGCGTTACTTCACATGTTCAAAGTATGTTTGTAAGTCCTCTTTCATACTTACAATCTTGAAACCGATTTGCCACACTTCCAAACAAGTTTAGAATTGGTTCATCTGACTTTCAAGAACTATGTGATTGATCAAGAACACTCAATCACCATTCGTTGTAGCTTCTTACTTCTTCACTTCTTCAAGTCTTCGCAATACTTGTAATGTCTCATATCCTAATACTTTCAAGCTAACTTATATGAAGTTGACTCTAGTACATAATCAAGCGACTCTCTAAATGAGTTTTGATTCACTAAAATATGACAACCAAACTTGACATACCAACGCTTGGTGGGTTCAACCGAGCTATGCTCTAACAATCTCCCCCTTTGTCAATTTTAGTGACAAAACTCTTACATCATATGGATAAACAAATTACAAGAATTCATTATACATACGCTTGATTCCCGAATTCAACAACACAATAACCTGTATATATTCAATCCTTAAATGTTGTTGTTGACATTATGATAACAAATAATATTACTCCCCCTAAAGGTAAGATAGGTAGATTTTATCAATCCGCATGTCTTTTTTATTCCTTTGTAATGATATGTTACTCCCCCTTAGTTTATGCTTTCACTCTTTCGTTAAATAAACGTTTAAGCATAATTGTCCTTTCCCTTGGTGATACCAATTAATATAAGAATTCTTCAGAGGTCTCAATGTCTAGGAAACTTCTTATGAGAATTTATTTCTTATGTTTTTAGTAGGATTACTAGGGATTGAAATAGCCATTATTGTGAGTACACATAACTATTTCCAACGTTTTCATCTTCAAGGTTTTTAGATTTATTTATTTAAATTCTAAGTTTTTTGGAAGATGAATCTTTATGATTTTATATATTGCAAATTGTTATGGGATATATTGTTTACGTCCGTGAACCTGTGACTGTCCCATACTTGTTCAAAAGTTATCTCTATTATGTCGGTATGAAAGTATTGATAAAAGATAGAATGAACTTTTGACAAACAAAAGCTAAAGCCTTTTATGTCATTATTTTAATGGAAGAAAGGATAAAAACTTTTTTTTACAAGGATTAAGTCTATTATATATCATTGTGCAAATAGTGATGAAAAATAGAATGAATCCTTGTGTATTCCGCAGTATTGGTCGATCTCTGATTCACGCATTTTTGTGCATATAATGTGTTGCTCCGTAAGTTCTCTTATGTCGAGCAGGACCAATTGGATTGATCATATTTGTGGTTGATTCAATTGAGATTTTTGGATTCAAATCCATGTTTTCATGTGATTTAGTTATATCCAAAGAAATCCTTCTTTTCTTGTAAAAGCAAGGTCGCCTTTGTTGTTCTTTCGGGAATGACATTTTATGGTGGAGAGTTCTTTTTGAACTTGTGCTTAATTTCCAAATCTTTGTGGGAAGTGCGGCTGTGGAATATTATAGTGGTTATCTTATATCTTTATAAACTCCTTGATGAATGCATTTAGCTTCGGATTTATGATTGCATCTAAATAAGTTGGTATGTTATTTTCTTTTGGTCATAAAGTATCTCTATGAAAATTTCATGAGGATCCCACTAGTTTTCGTACCTTTGCCAATTTATATTGAAAAAAAGGGGGAGAATTAATATGTAGTTTCATACTACAAATACATATGGTTTACGAATCATTATGTAAGGGGGAGTGGTTTTCATGTCGAGATGAAGTATTGACTAAGAGGGAGTGATACATATCACCATAGTATTGTTGTCAAAGTTGTGATATAATTGAACTTTGATGCTGTAATAATATTATGACATTGTATAACAATGATCAGGAGCATTTTTTTTCTCATTGTTATCGCTACAGATATTCAACAACTATGATGCTGAGTTGAACACGTTAAGAATCACGGAGTACTTGGAAGTGACGAAGATTTCGAGTCGTGTTGAAGATGCCAAGGAGATCAAGCATTTGGATGAGAATCTATAAAGTTTGATTTATTTTGTCATCCATACGTATTGATAGTTTTGTCACTAAAATTGACAAAGGGGGAGATTGTTAGAGCACTGCTCGGTCGAACTCGCATGTGTTGCTATCTCAAGCATGTTTGTCAATGTTAGTGATCAAAACTATAAGTCTTGATTTCTAGTGTACTTATAGATATGTCTCGGACTAGGATATATTGTGTAGTTGAGCTTTAGACTTCACGGCGTTCATCAATTGAAGACGAAGAACTACTAAGGAGATATTGTGGAACTTCATCAACAAAAGTTATATGGAGACTGAAACTCATCTATCACTTGGAAAGTCTATTTCTACTCAAATGGTATGCAAACTTAGTTTACGGGCTTTGACAGTTAAAACCGTTCGCATACGGGTACGCATACTTGGTTCCTGGACCTGAATCATTATTACAACAGTTTGTATACTTGTACACATATTGTGTTATATTCAGACAACAGTTAATTGTTCTAAACTCCCATTTCAATCATTGAAACATTCTTAGAAGACGACAATAGCTGTCTCACACAAACTATTATCTTATAAGCAATTTTCAAGTGATCGAATGATCAATATGAAATATTCCGAGTCCACATCAAATGTGTCTCACACAAATCATGTAAGATGTTTCAAGGAAATTTTTACATGATCATCTTTTGACTTAACGTCAAGAATAATGATGAATGTAGTTAAATCAAAAATCTTTCTAACATATATTTCGAGAAATAGATAAGCGAGATAAACTCTGCTCAAAATATTAAATGTGTATAATGTAAAAGTTCATATAGCTATACGAATAAGTCTCAATAGGAGATAAAATAGAATAGACTTCTGAGTGATAGACGAGTTCAAGTCTCCACATACCTTTTGTTGATGAAGTTCTTCCAAGCTACCCTTAGTAGATCTTCATCTTCAATCGATGAGCGTCGTGAAGTCTAAAGCTCAACTACACATTATATCTTAATCCGAGACATAGCTATAAGTAGACTAGAAGTCAAGACTTATAGTTTTGACACCTAAACTCGACAAATAAGCTTGAAGAACACTTAAACTTGGCAAAATATTTTTTGGATCATTTTATAAGATATTGTTCATTGATTGAGTCTGACTGTCTAGTTGATTCTCTTGGAATTATATTGGAGTTAGTCTATACAGATTGTCGAACGAAATATTGGGTGTGGTTGTTGTACCCCTGCTTTTTTAATTGGTATCAGAGAAGGCAAACAAGTTAAAGACCTCATAAGTCTGTGTATGTAGCAATCTAATTCTATGGATAGAAATTATTTCAAACTTTCGCACGTAGAAATGCCTTCAAAAGATTTTGATTTTGCCAAATTTCTTAGGCTTACCTCAATGGATAACTCTTCAGTGGATTATTCTGAATCCTAAGGTAGAAAGTTTGTGCTATCATATCATGATAACATTCCCTCTAAAGTGACAGTTGACAATATGTCAGAATCTGAGATGAAGCTTACCAGAACCTTAAAAAAGGCAGCTAAGATTTTTGATGTTCAAGTGACTAAAGTTAGTTCGCTTGAAAATATAATCGCTCAGCTCACTGATGAACTTGAGAAGTCTCTTGATAGAGAACGGGAACTCTATAGTCTTGTTGAATATTTTTCTAACAATATCGAAAAATTTGTTCAAGAAACTACTCTACAGCGTGAAAAGATTAGTTTGCATGAAGATGTTGTCAAAGAAGATTCAATTAGAGAAAGACGTTTGATCGATACTCATTCATCAGAATTAAACAGTTTTGTGTTGAAAAGGAGAAACTTGTTGCATCTTTTTCACTAGCCCAAGAACAGTACAACTCCTTGAAAAGGGAAAACTCTGTTTTGACAAGTAAAACTTCTTCAGTGCCTATCTCTAATACTCATGTGGTATTACCTAGCATGGAGAAATTTTCTTCTAAGGAATTGTCTGCTAAGAAACAGTTACGCGACTTACAGAATTCCAGAGAGGCTACGAATCTGAAACCAGATGCTTCTAACGTTTCTTATCCACGAACCTGTTTTTTATGTGGGAAAAAGAATCATCTTGTGTTATATTATTTTGCTATAAATAAACAGATTTCTGATCTACAAAATCTACTTCTTTTTACTGTCGACGGAGTAAATTGTCTGACGATATCTACAATGAATTTCATTCCTGCAAAAAACCAGAACTCTCATAAAAGGGATTTCAATGATCACTCACCTCGAAATCTCTATAGGAATCGTGTCCCTTTGTATGGTGCAAATTGTTACACCACAAATATATACATTCCCAGTGTTTATGAGAAAAATACCGGTAGATCTAAGTCTTGGAGATGGAGATCTCACAATTCTTATCCTCTGGAACCAATCTCTAGAGGTCCTAGACTTAATTCTCATAAAAATCCCTTTGATGGATATCCTAAAAGGTTTATGTCTAATTCCTCTGGAATAAGAAATAACCGAAGGAAGGTAAGGAATACGAGGCTTAAACACTCAGATGGCATTTACAGCTCGTCTCTCAATATTCATGGTGGGATTACATCTCACTATGTTACTTAGATCTAGGTATGTTCATCCTTGTATCTAACTTGAGAGTTGCAAGGATGATATTTGCGAGATGCTCAAGTTTGTTGTATGTTACCATCTGTCTTGTGTTTGAAACTTAGTGGTTTTCTTCTTTTGTGAATGTTGAGTCATATCTTGACTCCTAATAACTACTGGTTCTTCACCCGTGCGATGCACGGGTCTGTTTCTCGCTTACGAAATATAAGATTCATGTCAGGAGATTTCTTCTTTTGGGTCTTCATTCATGGATACTACAGATATTGCAGCTCATAATTTAGACTAATCATACAAAAAAATACGAAAATACTTTCACGTCAGATTGAGATTGAAGGCAGAATGTACAGGGGGTAAAATGATATGTTGTCAAAGCCAGAACTCAATATTCTTGAAAAGTTAACAAATTTTTCATAAAGACTTCGTGCAAAAATTAGGGTAATGCTCGTACATAAAACCAAGTTGGAGGGCTTACGACAACTGGGAGTGGAGGAACCAACACAAACCTTCAACAAAATTTGATTTTTTATTCCCATGGATGTATTATTACGCTGATTTACCGACACCATATTGAGTTTGTATAACTAAATTAGGTTAGAAAATATATATTTAAGCGCATAGGCCTATGGGGGAAATTAAAACAGATAAATACTTATTAAATTCAGCCGGTTTATTAAGCTTCCTATTAATAAACCTGAAAGACTATAACGGAAATTTGCCAAGTAAATCTGTGATATCGGGAATAAGACTCTGGTTCTCCCATCCGACTCTATGAAGAGATCCATTTTCTGTTATTGTTGTATTCTTCGCATCCAACGGGTTAAAAAAGAGAATCAACGGGGAAAAGAGGATTTGACATTTTCTTGAATGCTTTTTATATATATATATAGGGATACACCTAACCCACAAATTTCATAAATTTTTGGGTAAGAAAATTTTTAGTAATATTTTCTTTTTTTGATTAGAAAAATATCGAACAGGCGTATAACAATAGAAATGCTCTTTATATTTATTTACTTATTAGAAGGAAAATGCTTTAGATAGAAACCACAATTTCCATAAAATAAAGACTTTTTATATATTTTGAATTATCAGACCTATGTTTTGAAACTAATTTTATTAAAACCAAATTATATTAAATAAAAATCAATTAAACATTGAATAAGCTCGTGACCCCAAAAACCAATAGATTTTTTAATGATCCAACCAATGCAATAGAAAATAACAATGAAAAAAATGTTTGAAAAATGCTAATTGATTACTTAAACATGTGCACATCAGCAAAGATGCATGCTAACTAATTACACAAAGAAGGCTGACCATTTCTATGAGAAATATATTAGCTTCTCCAATTAAGATTTTCAAATGTCGTCGATCACTTTTGATTACAAATATTTATATACACAAATAATATTCTCCCTCTTGGCCTAAAAAGTGATAGTAATTTTTTTCAGAAGCAGAGATATAATTTTTAAGTTTTTCGTTAAAAAGTAGGATAGGCTCTTTTATTTTGTTTGTAACTCTTAGTTATATTTTGAATGTTAATATACCGACATGCATGTCGACATTCCTAACATTCATAGAGTACATGCAAGATGCAACATTATGGATCACTACTTAGGAAGTGTTTATTCTGGCTCCAATAAAATATGTCAAAATTCGATCTCCTAAAAGAAGTTTCCTCTTTCAAGCAAACAAGACTAAATGACGATGTACCCTCCAAAAAATATAAAAAAAAAATAGTAGTAACAAAAACATGTTTGTGAACCCGGAAACATGTAGAACTACTTTGAATTAAACATTATGAATAATCCAACTACACACTATAGTTCCCATAAAATTTGTCCCGCTAATGTGCAGAAAAGTTCAATAAATATGTTAGGTGATGCCATCTTGTGATATCAAACCTCCAACGGCTACTGACCAAGCCTAACCATTTTGGACTGCTTGTGAGAAGATCAATAAGACTTCTCGTACTCATCTACGGGCTAAAAGAAGCCATTTTAGTAAGTAGTATGATAATCAAGAGAAACACAAAGTAAACTCATAAAACTAATTCATCTTAAAGTAGTATGATATTCACGACAACCCGACTGCTATATGAAATAGCTGTCGTACGCCAAAAACTCTTGTGAATGAGACCCATTTTAACTTTTAACTTGAACCATTTGGTCCGTTTGAATTAGATAAATTGAGCTGAGTCCTAGTTGGTACCATATGCTGTGTCCTACTTGTTTCCATGACAAATTCAGTAACAAAACATAACTAAATAAAACACAGCTACATAAATGCTTCGTAGTGTCAATAGGCTTAAATATGCAGTCTTCTGCATAGAAAAACTGAGAGAATCACATACTCATAATCATGGCAAGTTCATCACAATCTTCATATTGGTCACCTAACTTGAAAGAATTACCCAAATAGTAGAAGTACTGTATGGACGACACCAATTAGTTAGAAGAACTCAACTAATATCATCTTAATTGATCTACTGTTACAATTTCGATCACCGATCGCCAGAAATATTATGCAACACAAAAAAGAAAAAAAGACCGTTAAATTATGCATCCACAATTAAAGGTGTTGCTCCACAACCAAGTCAGATTCTTCTAAAAACAATTAAGATCAAAACAATGATAACAAAACCCTAGCAACTTTTCAACTATAGAATAAGAATTTAAAAACGATATTAAAAAAAGATCCGAACTGTTCTCGAAGGAGAGAAGCCGCGGCAATAATTTGCACTTTCTTGTGATGATGTTAATATCATATGAATGCACTTTCCACAATCTCTTGAAACAAACGACATTTAAGTCAAATAAAAAAATTATGTCACCTCGATAGACCCTGCAAAAAAGAAGGTGGAAACAAAAAATTACAAATCACCGATAAACCCTACAAAAACAAAATCAGAAACAAATGACAAAAAAAATGAGTTCTGCATTCTGCTCACACGTTTTATATAGAAAGTTGCGAGAGGAACTCTAAAAATGTTATTTTTGACTTACCCAAGCTGATTTCTAAAGAGAAAAGCAACAATTCCATCGGCTGCACAACTTTTAATACCTACAAAATACAATTCCTACCCCCAAAAAATTATACAAATCATGAAATATACCTCAAATCAGTACTTATGATCATCGCATGTTTTGATTTATTGTCAATATAGTGAGAACATGTACACCAGCATCTCTGCTTTGATCGATCACATAAATAAACAATAATAAGAGTTGTAAAATTCATCTTGATGCATCAGTAAGACGTGCAGATTAGAAAATAATCCGCGTCTTGATGCATCTATAAGACCTGAGGATCAAAAAACAAACATGGTGTTTTATACCAGAACAATATTTGCAAGAGTAATTAATATTTTATACCTTAATATTACTTGACATATCGCCGGTTACAAAAAACGTTTATCACGGGATCATGATCGAAGTTTATACCTTAATATTGCTTCACATATCACCGGTTGCAAAAAACGTTTATCACATGATCATGATCGAGGTACCTGCAAACCAAAAAGCCAAATTAGATCAGACAAAAAAATCATAAATTGCAAGAACAAAAAAATCCAGGAAGAGTAGTATCGTGGATAACATGGTTGGCTTTTGCGTCAAATGCTTTATATACAGAGACATTGTATCCACATATTCCCTAAAACAAAAAGTCAGATATAATATGATTCCATATATAATAATATCTAAAGTTTTTATATGTTTGGATATACATTTTATTTGTTGCATCATTTTCGTCCAAAAAAAAGAATGAAATTGTGTGTTTCTCACGCGGTGTGTTTCTATATGGAGTTAATAGTATCATGGAGAATAAGGATAATAAATTTTATTTATAACTTTACATTTTTGGTTAACTCATTTATTTTTCGGTTTATTTTTGTCAATAAAAAAATATATTGCATATCAAAGGATCACTAACTTAGAAAATCGACCATAATTAATTAGTTTATTTTCCATTTTAGACTATTTAATTTTTAATTGTTGTACGAACAAAATTTAAAAAAATAATATGATTTTTTATTGCCTAAAAGTTACAAAACTTACCTAATTTTGGATAAAAAATATATTACAGTAGTACATTATTCTCATATCACCGTTTTTTGCTGTTGCAGATATTTTTGTATAAAAAATATATTGCATATCAAAACATCACTAACTTAGAAATCGACCTTTATTTCCCATTTTAGACGTATTTTATTTTTAAGTATTGTATGGACAAAATTTAAGAAAAATAAAATGTTTTTTTATTGCTTGAATTATTGTAGGATTTTTTTTTGTTGTGGTTCGGTTTATATTTCAATTCTTACTTTAACAGTTATGTATTATTTTATTGTTGGACAGGATCACTAAAAAATTCACTTGCAAGAAAGCCACAACGACGGATTCAAAGTTTAGTACCTGCGGCCATCTTGATTAATTTTTTTTTCTTCTAATTCTAATCAGAAGTCTCTTCATTGAATGTAGATTTTTTTTCTAGTTTTAATTGATTAAATAGAGTTGTAATTAGGAAAAGAATGATTATGAGAATTGTAAGCGGACATTGGACACTAGACATTTTTCTTCACTTTTTTTTAATTCATTAGTTATGCAACTGATTATGTGATTGATGCATGATTGATTATTTTTTTTTACTGTGAAATGTGATTGTTTCTTGATTTAATGTATTTTTGGCAACATTTTATTTTTCGAGATAATAACATTAGACAACAAAAAATATTTTTCCATTAAAAAATATCTCGTGGGACGAGAATATATTTTCCACTTTCTCCATTAGGTCACGTCAAATAAATTTCCTTTTAATTTTTTTTTGGTGGGACCAGAATCAACCAGAAGCTCTGGTTAACCACAACACTCGAAAAAACTCTGTTTTTATATAGAGAATTGTATCTTATTCATATGCTCTGATTTAAAGTAAATCTTTTAATCATTTTTCTAGTTTCGACCTGAATTGAAGATCTCATTCGCAAAAGTGAGTTTCTACAAAACATCATGATCTCCACTCACGAAAACAGATCAATTTTCATTTTCCCCCTTATTTAAGTTTTCTCTTTTCCATCATCTCCACCAGCACCATCTAAACTGCAATCACCAGATGAATTTTTTAAGTGCCCTAAATTTATTTTCCTTCTAAAATCCCTAATTTCTAGAAAAATTTCAAACCCTAGATTCAGAAAATTACTAATAATTCTCATAATTAACAACGCCATCTTCGGAACTTTCAAAAAGATGAGCAACGAACATGAATCGAGTGTAAAAACTCGTAAGTTTCCTAATCATGATTAATTTTAATTTTGATTGGTTAATTTTGATTTTGATTTTCATCTTGGTAATTGAAATAAGATGCACACAGACACATCTTGGTTAGATTATGTTATTCCCAAACTAGAAATTTGAGTAGTGTCTGGAGTTGTTTAAAAATATGAGGCGAACGACATCAGGAGCACCTGGATACATCTAATTTGATTTTCATCTTGACGTAAAATTAGATGTGCATCTTGCTTAGTTTAGGATAAGTTTTACTTTTATGTTGACCTAAAATTAGATGCACATGGGTACATCCTCCATAGTTTAAAATAAATTTAATTTTCTTGTTAACGTAAATTTAGATGCACGTAGGTGCATCTTGATAAGTTAAGGATAAATTGTTGATCTTCATGTTGACGTAAAATTAGATGCACATGGGTGCATCTTGCTTAGTTTAAGATAAATTTGATTTTCGTGTTGTAGAAAAATTGGATGCAGACAATCTTCTCTTTCTCCACCATTAACTACAACCACCGCCACCATCATCAATAATAACTAGCTAGAACTACTGCTAAATGATAGTAACTTGTGAAGACAGTGTTGTGCAAATAGTTATTCATTTATATGATATCTGAACTAAATCAGAACATGTCCCTGTTTAATTGCTATACTAATATCTTTGGAATTGAAACTGTTTTAATGTGCTAAGTAGTTTCGGCTCTTGATAGCTTTGGTCGGGATCCATATGAACCATCCAAAACCAGAACATAAATCTAAACAACTATCCAAATTAATAAAATGAAACAAACGTGAGTTACTACTATGAAAATATTTACGTTATTTTAAGATAAAATGGTAACTATTAATGTTAATGCGTTGTATAAAGCATGAATTATGAAAAGGTACATTTTCAGACCAGTAGTAAGCTCACATGCACCTGGGTGCATGTTGCTTAGATTTGATTAAATTTTGATTTTCAACTTGCAGTAAACTCATATGCACCTGGGTGCATCTTGATTAGATTTTTGTTAAATTTGATTTCCATGCAGTAAACTCAGATGTACCTAGGTGCATGATTGTTTACGTTTGGTCATTAACTCAGACTCTGATGATTGTATTTTTATTTATAAACTAAATGGTCTTTGACTCATATTTTGATGGTTTTACAATAGAGACGATCCCCGAATATAACAAGCTTGAGATAGCGACGCTTGCGAGTACGGCCGATCAATGCTCAAACAAATTTTGGATGTTATTCTTTATTAAAAGTTTACTGATAGTGCTTCCCGAAGGATCAGAAAAGGTAAAAAAGCGGAAAGGATGACTTTGGTAGCAAAAATCCAAAAACTACTAGGTGACAGGAATTACGATACTACCGTGAAAACGGTGGCTCACAGATAGCAAGATTTACAATGGCTGATGATGCCTCACTCTTTAGACTCTGCTATGTTATTGGATTTCTGTTTTCAAATTCTTGCTATTCATAGCTTTCAAAATAGGGAAAACAGTATGTTAGTAGGCACCAATATCTCAGTTCAGTTAGATGAGATAAGGAAACCAACATTTGGAAAATTCTGTATAACTTTTCCCTCTTTTCAATATAAGTAATTTTCCAAAAATAAAGGGAAACGGTTGTTTTTCTCTGCTTCCTCATCAGAGGAAAAGAATTTGTTTGAACTGGAAAAAAAAAATTCCTTTCTGCAAATTAGGAATTTTATAGAAGACTAGCTTTTTATAGTTGTTTTTTATTTAACAGGGAATATTGTTAATAATGCTCAACTAATTATGGGAATTTTATCCTCCAGAATCGCACTTGCAACAAAATTTGGAGGATAAAAAACCCAGTCTTGAAATCACGAAAATCCAAGCATACCTGGCCATTTTATTATCAAGCTGAAGGTCACGATTTGCTTCAGCCACCAGTTTCGCATAAGTTCAAAAACTACTTCTTGAAGACCCATAGATTTTTCCAGAAACACTATCACTTGGGTGTATTGAATTAGATCTTGTATAGTGTAACTTGTCATACACAGGTTTTGAATGTAAAACTTATCATTCATGGTTACAAACCATCTAGTTTGAGGCAGTGCTCTTATATTTTTTTAAATTTGGAAGAGATTTTTCTTCAGAAGGACAACCAGAATAAAGGAATTGACCTTCAAAACTAGGAGTTTCAAGTCACATCACAACTACTAATCATTAATTCTCAGCATCACAACCATAGAAAATGACCTAACATCCTAGTTATGTAGCCATGGACATAATAAAACTTACTTTCAACTAAATCTAGACTATCAAAATTGGAATTTAATCTCTCCAGGGATCATTCTCTGTTCTCACTTCCGAGGGCTCAATAACTTCCGTCTCCAGTGCTTCCACAGACTCTTCAGTGGCATTATTTGGCTCTGACGAATCTGATTCGGATCTTCCCCACCTTCCTCCAAGGGCAATGGCCATCATTTCATAAATTTTGTTACCCAAGTCAGCTGGGCTATCAGGCTACGAAATTAAGAAAAATAAAAGCAAAAAGGATCAGATGAAATGAACCAAAGCGGCTACATAAAAGACAAATCAAACTTCAAGATAAAAAGCATAGACATATTAGCAAGCACACTTACAGTGAACCCACTGGAGATCAGGGCAGTGTCATATAAGAGATCAACGGCCCTCTTTGCTTCACCACTTTCAGGGGCATTTTTGCATGCGGCCTTCGTTACCAACAGTAGATCAGTTTTAGCCTAATAATTTATCAGCCAAAGAGAATTGGCGAATGAGGGTTAAGGAGAGAAATCTTACATTTAGATCTTTAATGATAGGGTGATCTGGATTGACTTCTAATATCCTCCTCCCTCTCATGAACTCCAAGCTTGAGGTGTCTCCAAGTGTCTGTGCTTTCATTAGCCTTTGAAACACAACAAAGAGAGAAACAACTTCTTTAAACACAAGACACCAAAAACCAAAAAGCAATTGGAAAAAAAAAAAAAACTCATAGAAGAGATGCTTTTCAGAGGGTGAGATGAAACTAACCTTTCCATATTAGCAGACCATCCAAACTTGCCAGAAACAAGCACACAGGGTGATGAGCTGAGACGCTTAGATAGTTGCACTTTAGCTACCTTATCACCAAGTTGCTGCTTCATCCAGTCACAAAGAAGGTTGTATTCTTGCTTGTCTTCTCTATCTTTCACTTCATCTTCATCACCTGATAATTGATGAGAGATGTTTAGGAATGCATATGATCAAAGGAGCTAATGCCTACATTTATAAATTTAAAGTACATGTTGATAATTGTAAATCAAATACTAACCCAACTCAAGGTCTTCCTTGCTGATATCAACAAACTTCTTTTCCTTGTATGTTTGTAGATTCTGAATAGCTACTTCATCAATTGGCTCTACTAGGTACAAAACCTACAGAAAAAGAAGTTACACATTCTTCAACCAAACCGCATTTTGGAGTCTTCTGATACTGCATTTAAGACATACTAGTGTATGTTTTCCTTGTTTTTCTCTTTAGCTGCAATGAAAGGCAAGAATGAATGATTACCTCAATATCCTTTTGGAGCAGCTTCTCCAAGAATGGGGCAGTTTTTGCACTTTGAAGGCTGTCTGTTGCCAAGTAATAAATAGCATTTTGCTTCTCACCCATGTTCTCAACATACTGATCCAAGCTTATCAAATCATCCCCACTTTTGGAAGAGTGAAATCGTAACAGCGGTGTAAGGCGCTTGTGATTTCCAGAGTCCTCAATGCATCCCAATTTGAGAAGCTTTCCAAAGTTCTCCCAGAATTTTTTGTAATCCTGCAAGAAAATAATTACTTTTCATGAAAAACCTCAACGAGCCAGAACAAAAGCGCTACATTGTATCTAAGTTGATCACAAACCTCCTTGTTTTCACTATCAGCAATATCCTGGATCATGTCAAATGTTTTCCTGACAAGCCTCTTTCTCATAATTCTCACCTGTAAACCAATAGGACAGAAATACAAAGTAAAGCGAAGGCCAGTGTCAGCAGCTACACGCTTGGGCTGCTCAAAATAAATTTGTCTACCAAATAATCGACTGCTATTCTTTTTCGAAAAGACGAGTGTGAAAACAATATTTATTTTTTTCAGGGAAGAGAAATAATCTTATTTATTTCCATCTAGGGCGTCCTCTTTTTTTTTTCTTTTTTTATTAAGCTATGGCATTCCTGAGATGTATAAATAGTAATTCTTAAAAGTACAAAAGAAAAGAGAATGAATTCTTCATCTAACTTACAATTCTGCTTTCTTGAAGTATCTCACGAGAAACATTAAGAGGAAGGTCGTTCGAGTCCAGAACACCCTTTACAAAGCTCAAATACCTTGGGAACTGCGAACAGAGTATCAGGTCAGTAACCACAACGTAGATACTGGTGCTAGGAAAGAATACTGACAGAAGACAGCAAAACTATACAAAAATACTTACCAGCTCACCATCAAAATCATCCGAGATGAACACTCTTTTCACATATAAACGAATGTTCTTTGTTTTTGCGTTAACAACGTCCTCATTGTTAAGAGGAGCCATGCCAGGAATGTAAAGAACACTCCTGAACTCCACCTCACCCTGTTAACCGTCAAGGGGAAATCGAGAGAGTTCAAAACAGAAAAAGAAATATAAAGTAAAGATAAAAGGCAACCCAAATGCGACCACATACCTCAGTGGTGAAGTGGGTGTATGCAAGAGGTTCCAAAAACTCA
Organism: Papaver somniferum; assembly: GCF_003573695.1. NCBI lineage: Eukaryota > Viridiplantae > Streptophyta > Magnoliopsida > Ranunculales > Papaveraceae > Papaver > Papaver somniferum. The sequence continues at coordinate 64,500,897 of NC_039361.1, forward strand.
TTAAACGTCTTCTTGTAGAATTCCTGATACTCTTCTTTCTCAACTTCCTTTGTGTTTCTCATCTACACATGAACAAAATCAAATGAGAACTATAACAGTAACTATTTATTGATCAAAGTGATTAGTAGTGAACTTACCCAGATTGGTTTTGTTTCATTTGCTAAATCCCAGTCAAAATATTTTTCAGTTACGGTCTTCGTCTTCTTCTTCTTTTCATCCTGAAACAAGATTGATAGCTTCAATATTCTGTTTAAACAGAGAATACGCCATGCATTGATTTAAATATATAAAACCATTACCTCTGGTTTTGGTTCCTCACCCTCTTTTGGCTCTTCTTCCTCCTCTACCTGTAAAGAAATTCCATATTAGAACCATAGGAAGATGCAATTGGCATTAAGAATTATTATCTTAGTTATACATTTCTATCTTCAACAAACAAAAGATAGTTTCTTTAAGAAACAAATGAACCCTCACCTCAACAGTCCTCGACTTCTCTTGCCATGTGTAAATGGGGAATGAAACGAACTGTGAGTAGTTCTTCACCAGGCCTTGGATTCTTGTTGGCTCTGCAAATTCATACTTGTCGTCCTCCTGCAAAAATAGAATTACCAAAATTTGACTGCCTGTTTGTAAAGACCCAGAATCTTCAATTAAGTATACAAGGAAGATTGTAAATACCCTTAGGTACAAGGTAATTTGTGTTCCGCGAGTAAGTAGCTTTTCTGGATCCGTCTCTTCCCTAATGACATAAGAGCTAGTATCAGCTAATGCTTCCCAGACATATTGCTTGTCTGATTTAGGGCTTTTTGTTGATACAACCACCTGTTGCCAGTTCAAGAATATCACGAAATCAACACCAGTGAATCCCGTGAAACCTTCCTATGAATATGACTATACAAAAAACATACCCTGTCGGCAACAAGGAAAGCTGAGTAAAATCCAACACCAAACTGCCCAATCAAACTGTTGTCTGCACCAGCATCCTTATTTTCCTGCATAAGATTACCCAAAGTAATCAGACAAAGACACTTAACCTACACCAAAATGCAAATAACTAATTATCACGGTTAAAAACATGAGAACTTGTAGTAATAAAAGACCTTCAAAGCTTTCAAGAATTTAGATGTTCCACTCTGAGCAATAGTTCCAAGGCAGTCAATGAGTTCTTCTCTCGTCATTCCAATTCCTGTATCTCTGCAATCTCACAAACATCTAAAATGAATAACAAATTCTCATTAACACTATGATAAGAGTTAAAGCAAGTCTTACGTTATGGTAATGGTTCCATTATCTGGGTCTGGTTTAACTCTAATTTCCAATTCACCAGCATCTCCAAGTAAATGAGGCTCAGTCACACTTAAAAACCTCAACTTGTCTAACGCATCACTCGCGTTACTGCAGCACATAACAATTTACAGAAATGAATACTTTAGAAACCGGTTAGACAAAAAACACAAAACAAAACCGGTAGCAGTAAAATCGAGCGAATGGATACCCACCTCACAAGCTCCCGAAGAAAAACTTCCTTGTGACTATACAAACTGTGAACAATCAAGTCCATCAGCCGGCTAACCTGCAAAGCGATCATAATCAAGACAAGATTATGAATAAAGGTCTCTCCTTTTACAGCTAAATTAAAATTCAACCTAAAACCCTAATTATTATTTTTCTCATTTCAACAAAAAACCCACACGGAATTTCAATTTCCTACCAATAAAATAGAACATAGAAATCATAGATTCAAACAGGAAAAACCCACCTCAGCTTGATACTCAAACTTCTCTTCAGAGGCATCAACAGTTTCTTTCTCAGCAACAGCAGAATCACATCTGATTGATGTTGTTCGCCTATTATATCTTTCATTAAGCTTCCATTTCAACGCACCAGCAGATACTAATCTATTGTTGATAAGGTTTGGGTTAAAAAGAGTAGATTTTAATAAACTATTGTTATGTTGTTTAACTGAAACGGAAGGAAGTGAAGCTATTGAAGTAGTGAAAGCCCTGCTTAGAACTGGCGCCATTGCTGAAACCTTTTGATAGACAAAAGAGTTTGTAGATAAGGGGTTGGTAGCAGACTGAAAATTGAAATAACCCTTTCTCGGGGTTTAAGAGGTTTTAGAGAGAGGGGAAGATGTTTCTGGAAGAAAGAGTGTGAGGCCGTTTTGTCTGGACTATGGAGGTGTTTGTATGGTGGAGATTCGGCCGCGTCAAACGAAACATTATTATCCTTTCGACGGCATATAGTATACCTACCGTGATTTATTTATTTTTACCATGATTCAAGCCCCAAACCTGATGCGACGCGTATCATGCCCAATGATTCAATCAACAAGGCCATGCTTTGGGTGCGATGGGATGATTCTCGAGAAAAGTTAATCCCATATTAATCGGGTTTTGGACAGTTTAGTTTTGTCCTTCCGAGCCCAATACTCACTAGTCCAGAATTTTCCCGGCTAGACCATTTGGTCCAAACTTTAACTTTGGATGAGTTAGTCTAAATTTCATGCGGCTACCAAAATGAAAGTGTGCGACGATCAACGACCACCTTTCATCCTGGATGTAAATCCTGGTCGTCCAAGGTCGTCAAACAACGCATGGTAACCTTTGGCCCAAAACCCTAGTTTTGGCCACGCCAAACCGCGCCAAGGCATGCCATGCCACATGTGCCAATGGCATGCCAACCACCTTGTCGCGCCATACCATGTCGGCCTTCCACATGCGGCTACCAAAACGAAGGCGTGTGACGATCAACGACCACCCTTCCATCCTAGATGCAAATCCTAACCGTCCAAGGTCGCCAAACAACGCATGGTAACCGTTGGCCCAAAAGTTTTGGCCACGCCAAACCGCGTCAAGGCATGCCATGCCACATGTGCCAATGGCATGCCAACCACCTTTCCGCGCCATACCATGCCGACCTTCCCTATGCGGCGACCAAAACGAAGGCCTGCAACAATCAACGACCACTTTTTCATGTAAGATGCAAATCTTAGCCGTCCAAGGTTACCAGCTAACACATGGCAACCTTTGACCCTAGTTTGGTCGTGCCTAAACAAAGCCAAAACCCTAACTTTTGGCCGCGCCTAAACTGGACCATATTAAAGCCATACTGATCATACTTTCATGCCACTGGCTACCAAACGAAAGGTTGCAATAATCAACGGCTACCTTCCTCTTAAGATGCAAAATATCGACCGTTGAAGGTCACCACCGAGCCGGCAAGTCTCGCAAGCTCAACTTGTCAGACAACAACAACATGCTACATGTTTTCCACGAAAACACTCGAGACATCAACACATGTCACAAACTGGGGGATGCTCATTGGGTATTCGTTTGGCGGTTTACAGGGTGCGGCGTACACTACGCTCGTTATAAGAAAGTGTCATAAGGATGAGGCGGTTAGTAAATACAGGGAGTAATGGTGAAACGCCTTCTTTTATGGAACATCAATTCCAAGCGTTACCGGTTACCACCTCCTCCCATTTACTTACACGTTTTTCATTTCTTAATGAGACCAGAGTACGTTTCACTTCGACTTGTATAAATAGGCATTACCTATTTCCACCGAACAACAAGTTCTTGTCAGGAGCATACAACACTCAGAAAACGTTTGCTAGCTTTCCCATCTGTTAGCTTCCCACTTTCTGATACAAGTCACAAAACAACTACTCTTCCAGAATCAACTATTCTGGTCTCAACACTCTCTTCGCTTCCCTCCCCAAACCAACCCTTCTCCTTCACTTTGTGACCGAAGCAAGTCTGGAACGGTCATTTCTTGGTTTAGGCCGGACTTGTACAGATTGATCTCTCGAATCTAAAGTACTCCCTTGCAGTACATTGTTTAGGGTTTAGATTTGTTTCTCACCCACATCACATGAAATTACCGAAACCAGCATAAACTGTTTTCACCCTCAAACAATTAGCGACCACAGTGGGAGATTAATATCTCGGTTACAATATCAATTTCCAATTTCCTGATTTCATACTTCAACCCAGACATCAAGGTGGTAGAAGCAAACGATCCGCTCAGGGATCGACGACTCAGTTACCAGACGGCCTGGTTACTAGTCATGACATGTCAAGGGATGACTGGGGACTTCCCAGAGTTTAGAAGAAAACGATCCGACCAGGGATTGACGACTCGGTTATCAAGCGTCTCAGGGACGACTGGGGACTTTCCAAAATCACGGAGGTGCTTCCCACAAAACTCGGACTTACACCCGGAAGATTCATTTTTCGCCAGGAGATCCGAAAAAACGGAGTAAGTCCTTCTTAGACAAAATACATGGTTTACTACTTCAAGTTTTCACGGGAATGATGAAACCGATAGCTATGTTATATTTCATCCCATGATCTCTACTGACACGCAACGCTCACGGTTCCATGGTTTTCTTGGGATGTTTGCGTCACTTGCAATCGAAACCAAGACAACATCATCCTAAAACATTTATTCCCAGAAAATAATCCAAAACCCTCAATGATAACAGTTATCCATCAATTCAAATCAAACCATAAACCAGGCGCTTTGTTTTCCTTTTAAAAAAAAAGCCACCTACTCGTACGTGCCTACTTTGCATACTATTCATGAGGTATCCGGCGTTACTACGGTGATATTCGAAGAGGATTTGTTTGTGATGAAGTATTTCTACAAGTTTATGAAAGGCATGCCCACGGCTAGGGTTTACACCAGTTCAGAAGAACAATATTTCTACAGATTTATAGAAGGCATACCTATGGCTAGAGTTTGCACCAACACGAGAAAACAAGAAAACGAATTGAAATAGAAACGCTGGAGTACATATCTGGGATATGCTTGCCCACTTTATTGTTACCGCTAACACCAGGACGTGAGAACAAAGATACGAGATAAAAAGGGAAGCCAACCCCTTTCATAGACACTTATGGAATTTGAATGAGGAAAGGATTTCCTATTTGAGCTACGTATGGAAAGAGGCAACTGGGCCCGTAAAGACAAATCCGCGCCACGCCAAGCCAACAGTCCGCGCCATAGCCAACAGTCCGCGCTACACCAAATCCAAGATAGAGTCCACGCCAAGCCAGCGCCGGTTCCAAGCCGATCCAGCACTAACAACTTGCATCTTTCCAGCACCGGCAACTTGCATCTTTTCCAGCGCTGACAGCTTGCGTCCTTCCGGCACCGACAGCTTGCATCTTCCCAGCGCTGATAGCTTGCGTCCTTACAGCACCGGTAGCTTACGTCTTTCCAGCGCCGGCAACTTACATCTTTTCCAGTGTTAAAAGCTTGCGCCCTTTCAGCGCTGGAAGCTTACATCTTTTCCAGCGCTGACAGCTTGCATCTTTACAGCAGCTTGTATCTTTCCAGCGCTAACAGCTTGCATCTTTACAGTAGCTTGCATTTTTACAGCAGCTTGCATCTTTACAGCAGCTTGCATCTTTTCAGCGCTAACAGCTTGCATCTTTTCAGCGCTAACAGCTTGCATCTTCCCAGCGCTAGTAGCTTGCATCCTTCCAGCGTTGCACTTGAACGCCCAGTATAAGGTAATCAACAATCCAATTTCATCACACGTAAAGATCAGGAACGACTTCTCCAAAATCTAAGCAAAGAAAATCAGCAACCCCCCTGAGTTCACAAAGACTCTCTTCCTGTCAGGAGATGCATGATTTCTGGGGACTTCGCCCACAAAACTGTGCAGTCTATGATGAAACATTTATGTGAGATTCTATGTTTCCCCAAGGCACAACGTCAAGACATATTTGCATCCCTCAACCGCACTGCATCAGGAAAGCAGTTGTTTTCAGCCAGGAAGCAGTTCCCAAACCCCAACCTCTCTTGGAAAGCATGATTGATAGATGGAACTGGGGACTCCTAACCACTGTTCGCTTGAAGGGTGTCCAGTTTGACAGCACACTGATTGACGCAGCCTCTCCGCTTCGACATTTGCTTCAGCAGCCACTCCGCTTTAACGTTCGCTCCAGCAGTCGCTCTGCTTCAGCGTTCTCTCCATAAGCTACGCCAGGATCCGAATATGAAGCTTCAGCGTTTTTGCTCCATAAGTTTCAACGTCCTCTCCAAGAACCGAAGCCACTTCAATGGCTCCTTCCTGCCAAGGATCGTGTCGTAGCCGCCACTCCTTCTTTCTAAGGATCTTGTCCTAGCCGTCGTTCTTCCTTACCGAGGATCGTGTTGTAACCTCCACTCCTTCCTTCCAAGTCTCTTATGGTCACATCTGCTGCCAAGAATTGTTGCCGCCCGTTTTTTGATACTAGACAGAGCCTCACCATGGCAACAATCACTGTAAAGCCCACCGAGCACACAAGATAGAAACATGCAAACCACACTTGGGGATTGGGAATCTACACAGAATCCCTTCACTGTCAAAGCTCAGAAGACACGGTCAACCAAAGGTCACAGCCACGACAAAGTCATCTGCTCTTCAAGGGTGTAGCGTAAGAATATCATCACCTCTCTGTCTAGAAGACTCCTGCAACACTCTACGAGGCCGCGGCGGATCCCAAGCCTGCCCAGAGGAAACAACTTTAGAAACTAAAGAAAAGCGCGACTGGGCACTGCTCATCGCATTCCATCCCGACGAACATCAAAGATTCATGAGATAACTCCAGAGACGCGGCTGAAACATTTTCCTGAAGAAACAGAGGGATCCATGATAAACAACATAACTCTATCATTTTCTACCTCTTCGCTATCCAGAATATTTCATCCATGTGATATTCTGAGCATCCCGACATCACATCCAGAAGAGTGCAATAAGCTTGCATCAAATCCCGTGGACGTGAATTCAAGGCGATGCAATGAAAGTATGCTACACATGGGGACTACCATCATGGGACGCTTAACTCCCCTCAACCAGGTTATTTCTAATTTCAACATCATCACTGTCGAAGTTTTACTCAAGAATTTCTCAACATGAAGCCATACATATGCACCGAAGACTCCAAAATCACGCCACAAAGATACATTCACATATTCGGCCATGACTATCGGATCAAACAGAAGTATAACTGGGGACTGCTCACCGCATCCCATTCCATAGGATAGTCAAAGATTCAGAAGATGGTTCGAAGGATGTCGCTTGGAACAAAGTCCTTGAAGACTTTGATAGCAATTTACCGACAACGCAACCAAAATCTCCAATATAATCCCTAACATGGTTTTCGCCAAGCACATATTTCATCCATCTGTCCCAAGAATGCGATCAATTTTGGAATCCATTGGAGAGACACTGCAGACGAAGGCGCGGATCCGAACGGGCAACAGAAAACAGAAGAAGGTCAATATCTCTTTTCATGCGGACGGAGTTTCTAGAGTTTGAACAAAATAAAGATTCCTTCTTGCTCCATGAAACGGATGACTGGGCGCGACTATGCCACCTCAGGCCCGCAACATCCCTCCTGAATTCTTCCTGAATTTTACTGTCGAGTTGTTTTCACCTCCATAACGAGCTCAAAACCTAAATTTTCCCACGTAGGGGGATAGGAAATTCTTTTCCGTTCAAAATGAAGGGGCGGACCGTCAAAATCCGAGTTCGTACAAGAATTCTACAACGATTCTAGTAAGGGACGCTAATTAGGGTTGCAACATGCTAAAATTTGAAGCAAGTTGTTACCTTCCGGAAGCCAGTCATCACCTTCCCAGGGATCTGAAGCAAGTTGTTATCTTCCCGAAGCCATTCGTCACCTTCCCAGGGAACTGAAGCAAGTTGTTATCTTCCCGAAGCCAGTCGTCACCGTCCCAGGGAACTGAAGCAAGTTGTTATCTTCCCGAAGCCAGTCATCACCATCCCAGGGAACTGACGCAAGTTATTATCTTCCCGAAGCAAGTCGTCATCTCCCCACGGAACTAAAGCAAGCTGCCATCATTCCACGGGCCCGCAATTCTTCCTGAATTTTACTGTCGAGCTGTTTTCACCTCCCGAACGAGCTTAAAACCTAAATATTCCCGCTTGGAGAGATAGGAAATTCTTTTCCGTTCATAATGGAGGTGCGTACCGTCAAAATCCGAGTTTGTACGAGAATTCTACAACGATTCTAGTAAGGAGCGCTAATTAGGGTTTCGGCATGCCAAACCCTAATTTAGACAAAGTTGTCAGGCTCCATCACCACCATTTGATAGCCGAAGTTCCAGCATCATCACCATTTCCACCATCCCAAGCCGACCAATGCTAGCGGCTCCATTCCAAGCTGACCAATGCAGACGGCTCCATTCCAAGCCGATCAACGCCAACGCTCCATTCCAAGCCGCACAATGCCTACGACTTCCATTCCAAGCCGACCAACGCCAGCGGCTCCGTTCAAGCCGCACCAACGCCAGCAACTCTCTAAGATATCACCTCCGCGCTCCCTAGCCCAGTCAAAATGACGCGTGACCAAGCCAAGCCGACAGTCTGCATCTCAACCAGCAACCGCCTCTACCATTTCACGGTCTAACCAGCAACACCACGAGTAGAATTCACGCAACGCCGCCAACACGAGAATCACGAACTCTCCTTACCTCGAAAAGGTTAGTCGGATCTTCCTGACCATCTATTCGTGACTTGCCATTTCGATTTTGTCCTGTACTGTCACCATCTTATGCTTACCTCGCAACAATGCTCATGTTCCGAGCTAAGCAGGGGACTTAATGTTGACGGCGGTTTTTAGCTTAAGGTTAAAATCGTAAAACCGTACAACTGACATGACGTCACTTTGGCCATTAGCACATTTATCGAATCGATCAGCATGCCTATGTAAGAATTACCAGGGTACCTTTTTTTTATGTGTCATGTTCCACGACAGAACCCTTAACATTGACCGACATCATCTATGTCATACCCTAATTCTCATGCTACCGCGCCAAGGCATGCCAACCATGTCAGCCGCACTACTATCCAATGGAAAACCATGCCAACCACATCTCCGCGCCAAGGCATGCCAGCCGCACCATTGTTCCAATGGCAAACCATGCCAGCCACATCTCCGCGCCAAGGCATGCCAACCATGCCAGCCGCACCACTGTGCCAATGGCAAACCATGCCTGCCACATCTCCGCGCCAAGGCATGTTAACCATGCCAGCCGCACCACTGTTCCAATGGCAAACCATGCCAGCCACATCTCCGCGCCAAGGTATGCAAACCATGCCATCTGCACCACTGTGCCAATGGCAAACCATGCCAACCACGTCTACCGCGCCAAGGCATGACAACCATGCTAGCCGCACCATGCGCCAATGGCATGCCAAACTCTTGGCCCCACCATGCCAAGAAAACCGCACCTTGCCTTGGCCCCACCATGCCAAGCCAACCGCACCTTGCCTTGGCCCCAACCATTCTAGCTCCACCATGCGCCAATGGCATGCCAAACCCTTGGACCCACCATGCCAAGCCAACCGCGCCTTGGCTTGGCCCCAACCATGCTAGCCGCACCATGCGTCAATGGCATGCCAAACCCTTGGCCCCACCATGCCAAGTTGTCCGTACCAAACCCTTGGCCCCATTATGCCAAGCCATCCGCGCCATTGGTTTTGGCCCCACCATGTCGGCCTTCCCTATGCGGCTACCAAAACGAAGGCGTGCGACGATCAACGACCACCCTTCCATCCTAGATGCAAATCCTAGCCGTCTAAGGTCGCCAAACAAGGCATGGTAACCTTTGGCCCAAAACCCTAGTTTTGACCACGCCAAACCGCGCCATGGCATTCCATGCCACATGTGTCAATGGCATGCCAACCACCTTGCCGCGCCATACCATGTCGGCCTTCCCCATGCGGCTACCAAAACGAAGGCGTGCGATGATCAATGGCCACCCTTCCATCCTAGATGCAAATCCTAGCCGTCCAAGGTCGCAAAACAGCGCATGGTAACCTTTGTCCCAAAACCCTAGTTTTAGCCATGCCAAACCGCGCCAAGGGCATGCCAACCACCTTGCCGCGCCATACCATGCCGGCCTTCCCCATGCGGCTACGAAAATAAAGGCGTGCGACGATCAGCGGCCACCCTTCCATCCTGGATGCAAATCCTAGACGTCCAAGGTTGCCAAAAAATGCATGGTAACCTTTGGCCCAAAACCCTAGTTTTGGCCACGCCAAACCGCGCCAAGGCATGCCAACCACCTTGTCGCGCCATACCATGCCCGCCTTCCCCATGCGGCTGCCAAAACGAAGGCGTGCGACGATCAACGACCATCTTTCTATCCTAGATGCAAATCTTAGCCGTCCAACGTCGCCAAACAACACATGGTAACCTTTGGCCCAAAAACCTAGTTTTGGCCACGCCAAACCATGCCAAGGCATACCGTGCCACGTGTGCCAATGGCATGCCAACCACCTTGCCGCGCCATACCATGCTGGCCTTCCCTATGCGGCTACCAAAACGAAGGCCTACAACAATCAATGGCCACTCTTTCATCTAAGATGCAGATCTTAGCCGTCCAAGGTTACCAACTAACACATGGCAACCTTTGAACCTAGTTTGGTCGCGCCTAAACAAAGCCAAAACCCTAACTTTTGGCCGCGCCTAAACTGGGCCATATTAAAGCCATACTGATCATACTTTCATGCCACTGTCTACCAAACGAAAGGTTGCAATAATCAACGGCTACCTTCCTCTTAAGATGCAAAATCTTTACCGTTGAAGGTCACCACCGAGCCGGCAAGTCTCGCAAGCTCAACTTGTCAGACAACAACAACATGCTACATGTTTTCCATGAAAACACTCGAGACATCAACACATGTCACAAACTGGGGGCTGCTCATTGGGTATTGGTTTGGAGGCTTACAGGGTGCGACGTACACTACGCTCGTTATAAGAAAGTGTCATAAGGATGAGGCGGTTAGTAAATACATGGAGTAACGGTGAAACACTTTCTTTTATGGAACATCAATTCCAAGCGTTACCGGTTACCACCTCCTCCCATTTACTCACCTGTTTTCCATTTTTTAATGAGACCAGAGTACGTTTCACTTCGACTTGTATAAATAGGCATTACCTATTTCCACCGAACAACAAGTTTTGGTCAGGAGCATACAACACTCAGAAAACGTTTGCTAGATTTCCCATCTGTTAGCTTCCTACTTTCTGATACAAGTCGCAAAACAACTACTCTTCCAGAATCAACTATTCTGGTCTCAACACTCTCTTCGCTTCCCTCCCCAAAACCAACCCTTCTCCTTCACTTTGTGACCGAAACAAGTCTGGAACGGCCATTTCTTGGTTTTAGGCCGGACTTGTACAGATTGATCTCTCAATCTAAAGTACTCCCTTGCAGTACATTGTTTAGGGTTTAGATTTGTTTCTCACCCACATCACACGAAATTACCGAAACCAGCATAAACTGTTTTCACCCTCAAACAACTGTAAAGAAGAGGAAACAACTAATATTGCACTAATTGTTAATTTAATTCCTTCGTGTTTTAACCATTTTAAATCATGTAAATGGTTGTTAATTTTTAGTTGTAAATGTGACATGCATGAACAAGGCTTACCTGCTGACCAAGGCTTACCTGCACGACTTCTTCTCACCTGACTGATGAAGTTGCCAGGTTGTGAGAGTATATCGTGTCACAACTTACATGATCCATTAATGTGGAACCTCATTTAGACAAGATTGATTATCATTTTTAAATTGTTGCATTGTGAGTATACTCATGATAATCAACCATTTGACGTGTAAATCCTTGAATTAAGGTCTATTATGTTCTCATTTTCTGACTTTTTACTTAAATCACCTGGTTATACTGCTGACTTTCTGCGACTTGATTGGAAAATAATTTATTTCGACAAACATAAATCTTTTGAGATCTACAAGTTGTTTGTGATTCATTTAGAGTAAATTAACTGGTTATTAAAACACCTTATTTACAAACTCTTCGTCATCAGCCATTTATAATTATTTACTTAAATTGGTTAGAGGCATAATAATTAAGCATTGCTACTGAAGCAACTCCTAGGGATGTAAAGTATGTCAACAAGGGAAATCAAGTGTAGAGGGACTTGTGAGATCCAAGAGACTAAGGAGAACGACTAAAGATGATTTACCTAGGGATTTATTCGGTCCCAACTACATTCCATACTAAATTCGATTGTAGGCTAGTGTTCGTAGAGGTTTAATACAATACGGTGTTCAAACTGGACGAGGTTCCAGAGTTTTTCAACAAGATTTTAGTTTTCCCGACCGTTAACAAAACTCATACTAAAATAAGGAAACAAGTTCAAGTCAAGGAAAACTAAAATAACAATATGATTCTACTTTCACACCAACGGCACTCGTAAGCGCTTCTTGATCCCAAAGAAGTCTTAAAACGAGCGTGAAAAAACGGGGGTCTAAGAACCACACCAAATATTTCGTTTAGGCAATATGTATGGACTAACTCCAATATATTTCCAAGAGAATCGACAAGACATTCAGACTCAATCAAGGAAAATACATCCAAGAGTTATATCTCAATTTCTCAAATCGATCTGCAATCGAACAAATAGAAATCTGTAAGCCGGATTAATACGAGAAATAAACTTGGATGGTACCAAAGACCAGTATCCAAGCGTCAATCAATTTCAATCAACAACCAAAGATTGGATTCGCCAATTGATTGAACTACGCACAATCTGTGATATTTCAATTATATAAAAATATAATGCAGAAAAGAAATAACATAGACACCAGAAATTTTGTTAACGAGGAAACCGCATGCATATGCAGAAAACCCCCGGGACCTAGTCCAGATTAGAACACCACACTGTATTAAGCCGCTACAGACTATAGCCCACTAAAATTTAACTTCAGACTGGCATGCAGTTGAGCCCTAACCAATCTCACACTGATTAAGGTACAGTCGCGTTCCTACGCCTCTTAAACTACACCGGATTCTGCGTACTTGATTCCCTTAGTTGATATCACCAACAACTAAGAGTTGCTATGACCCAAAGTCGAAGACTTGATAAACAAATTTTTCTCACACAGAAAAGTATATTGAATTGATAAATCTGTCTCCCACAAAAATACCTCCGAAGTTTTGTTCCGTCTTTTGATGAATCAAGGTGAACAAGAACCAATTGATGCACCGGACTTATATTACCGAAGAAAAACCTAGTAATATCAATCACCTCACAATAATCTTAATCGTATGGTAGCAAAACAAGATATTTTGGAATCACAAACGATGAAACGAAGATGTTTGTGACTACTTTTATCTTACCTATCGGAGATTAAATCTCGAGCAAATCTTAGAGAAGATAGTACTCAATACGATTGAACAAAGTAATATCAGAACACGCAACTACAGAGAAAATAGTTGGATCTGGATTTAGAATCCCAATGAAGTCTTTAAGTCGTTAACCTATAATGGTTTTAGGAAAAACCTAGGTTAAAGGAGAATCAACTATAGTCGCAACTAGTATCACACAGGAGGTGTGGGGATTAGGTTTCCCAGTTGATAGAGTTCTCCCTTATATAGTCTTCAAATCAGGGTTTGCAATCAATGCTACCTTAGTAGCAAAGCATTCAATATTCACCGTTAGATGAAAACCTGATTAGAGTCAAGCTAATATCTTTAAACCGTTAGATCGAACTTAACTTGTTACACACAAATGAAATGTACCTTCATTTAGATATGGGCAATCGTACCTAAACGTGTACACATAGTTGGCTCAATAATATTTAACCGAAGTTAGCCATATGAATACTTTCATATCAACCTTGTTCATCTTAATCACAACTAGTTCAAATTACTCAAATGAAACTAGTTCTAGTGTTGTTCAATTGTTTATATTCTCATAGAAGTATACAAGACAAAATTGAAGCAAAATCAATTTTGAAACACTCGAATCAATTCATGAACATTATAGCCACGGTTTGCGAAAGATTGCATTCCTTATATAATATAAATGTATTTGTTCATGAACGAATCGATTTTAGAACTTAACCCGCTCAAGTATACAAACGGGTACGCATACCTAAGTAGCCGGACTTGGTCTGGGTTCGCCAGTATGCGAACAGGTACGCATACTGTCGTACATGACCAAACTCAGTTGAATTCCCGGGCTTGAACCTTTCTTCCCGGATCAAACCAGTATGCATACGGGTTTGCATACTATGGTTCCCGGACTTGGAATAAATTGCAACAGTTAGCATACAAGTACGCATAATTTGGTATATCCAATCAAATGTTAAAATCGTTCTAAACTCCATGTTAATCATTGAAACATTCTTGGAAGACGAGAATAGCTGTCTCACACAAACTATTAGCTTCAAAGCAATTTTCAAGTGATCAATGCGAAACATTCCGAGTCTACATCAAATGACTGTCTCACACAAATCATGTAAGATGTTACCAGGCGATTTTCACATGATCATATTTTGACTTTCGTGAAGAATAAAGATGAACTTGGTTAAAGCAAAAGCTTACCAACATATATTTCGAGAAGTATGTAAGCGAGTTAAACTCGGCTAGAAATATCAAACGTGTATAAAATAAAGTCTATATAGCTATACGACTTTTGTCTCAATAGGAGAAAGAATAGAAATAGACTTATGAGTGATAGACGAGTCCAACTCTTCATATACCTTTTGTTTATGAAGTTCCACAAGCTCCCCTTAATAGTTTTTCGACTTTAATTGATGAACGTCGTGAAGTCTAAAGCTCAACTACACATTTTATCCTAATCCGAGACATAGCTATAAGTTGACTAGAAATTAAGATTTATAGTTTTGGCAACTAAACTTGACAAACAAGCTTGAGATAGTAACGCTTGCGAGTTCGACCGAGCAGTGCTCTAACAGAGCGAACGTAAGATATTTCGCCTGATTAAGTTACTCTCCTCTCATAATTAGGTTTCTCTCCTCTCCTCTCCATAATAGAATTACAAGTAATGTATTTAGTCGGCTCCACCAGAAACAACAAAGATTAAGTTACCTCTGGTGAGGAACCAAAACCAGAGGTAATAGTTTTATTTAAAAATGATAATCAATAGTTTTATATTGTATGCTACTCTCTTACTCATGCAAGTTGTTTGTGATCAACCCAATAGTTTTACAGTGAATTAAACTTCTCAATGTGGATTGATTCAGGAAGATTTACTTTTATCCTCGGTACTGTTAATTGAAGGGAACGGTATAAGTAGCTACGCAATTGGGAAAAGATTCATATGAGATTGGACATTAAACTAAATCTATTACAAGTTCAACAGTAAACATAATCTCCCCTTTGTACAAGTGATTTAATAAAATAGTGGGTTATGATCTCCCCTTGCTTATAATAGTGTCACAACACAAGGTTGATTATCATTTTTAAATGAGAAAGAGATGTGTAATTATAAGTTTCATAATGTAAACATCAAAATTGTACAAATTCATTTCTCGAATCCAAACTACTCTTGTGCAATGCATTTCTTTAGGGTTTAGACTCGTTTCTCATCAATTTACCCCATTTTTACCATTTTCACCAGAATCATTTTTACCCTACTACAAATTGACGACCACAGTGGGAGATTAATCTTTCGGTTTCAAAATCAATTTCCTAATTTCCCAATTTCTCATCTCCAAATTTCTCAATTTAAGAATGGTTGGTCTTAATCTAGATTTAACAATCGGTAGCCTTAATTTCAAAATAGTTGTTTAAGTCCAATCAGATTCCTTGATAACAAAACTAGTGTCCTAGTTTTTTCTTGTCTAAATGAGGTAGAAAGCAGAGATTCCTCCTTTTTCTGTGTTGGTATATTATGAAGAGGCCACTCCTCCTTTGAATATATCGATAATTTTCTTCAATATCATTTAAGGTTTCAAATGAAGAATTTTGACGCATCAGTGCCGGACTCTTCGAGATAAGTCTCTGCTATGTTGTTCATTATCCAAGAAAATTCTTCTAGGGTTCTGCCTCCTTACGTGTGTGTGTGTGTATATATGAGATCAAATGGTTTTTACCTTTACCCTCTGAGATCGCACCTTTAATAGTCGAAACCCTTATTCTAGATCAGTATCCTTTCGCCATGTCGGATAAGAGTGGTTTATCTTCAACTCGAGAAGGTTCTTCCATCGATTCATGGATTGAACAATTGATTCTATGGAGATTAAAGAGTTTAATATGGGTTGAATCTATGTCGACATCTTGAATTTTCCTATTTTGCAAACCCAATTCCCAAATCACATAAACCCTAAAGTGTACGTGACTTATAGAAATCGATTTTTCCTATTGGGACTGGTTTTATCATAATACCTAAAGCAAGTTAGGATCGGTTCTACCTTGACTCCCAATATAGGTACAGATTGGTTCTACCTTGACTCCCAACATAAGCTAGGATCGGTTCTACCTTGATTCCCTATATAGGTTAGGATCAGTCACATAATCCTTTTGATTTCCTTTCGACTATGAAACAAGTTCGTACGTCTACTTCCTTAAACTTATGTAAATAAACATAATTTTCTAGGTATGAAATCAAGCTTATGTTCACTGCACAATATAATAACGGGTTACAAAGTTTATGTTGATGTCAGAATTACGAAGTTTAAAAGATAAGCATTATATTGCTTGTTTAAAAGATAAGCATTATACTTTGTAAATCAATATACCAATATAAAGTGCTTATTGCTTATTAATATATAGTTCCTTGACACTTTGATCACAATATGATGACCAAGTCTATTATATTAGAGTTTCACATATATAACTTCACATGTTATTTTTTAATCAGAAACGACTTGAAAGCAAATGATTTAGAAATGGAAACAAGTCATTTCATGTATTACTAACCTCAAGTGGAAGTATGATGTTATCGTCGTTGTTGATATGTGTTCAGAATCTTCAGGTCTTCATAGTAATACTTGTATGTCTGAATATTTATAGACTTCCTAATCTAACCTAACAAAGTTGACTCTAGTAATCTAATCAAGTGACTTATGAGTTTTGATACTAAAATATGAGAATCAATCTTGACAGACCGTCGCTTGGTGGGTTCAACCGAGCAGTGCTCTAACAGTATCCCCCTTTTCCCGGTCTTAATGACAAAAATTTATTACATATGGAGACTGCACGAATTAAAAGATACATATATTACATTACATAACATTCTCTTAACTCATTCTTCATATGCTTGATTCCAAGTTTCAACAACTTCAATAACATGAACATATTCATAAAAATGTTGATGTTGACGCATTTAAATAACAAAAGCTTTACTCCCCTAAAGGAAAGCCAGGTAGATATTCAATCTGAACCTATTTGCTATTCCTATATTGTAGTATGAAATACTACACACCAAAATGATATGTTTCTCCCCTTAGTCTGTGATATACTCTATCGTTAGATATATACTTTTCAGCACATATATCATTTCTCAGTGGTTGTAAATTACCTGTATACTCCATATATTTCTCCCCATTTTTGTCACAAAAATAACAAAGACATGAAAAAATAAAAGAGCAAACCCAAAGAATCTCACAAGTTCATAAGATTTCATACGACCTATTAGAGTTATGCACGAAGGTGTAACATACCATTTTAGATAAGCAATACTATAATAGAAACTACCTGAGTAATTTGCTTTAGCACCTTATCAGGGAAACAATTACCCAAAGCGATTTTCCCCTTGATTTGATAAGTCAGAAAATAATATGAATTAACCCCGCTGCTTATCAGGATCCAACTATTCACAAATAATTATACCTCATTTATACAAGACAAAATTAAGATATTAGTTTCCTTATCAAGGATCCGATTGGACTTGAACAATCGTACCTTGTTTGGATAAGCCTAAACTAAGATCAAAACTGACTCAGTTTTTCTTATCAGGAATCAATTGGACTAAACAATTGAACCTCCTATTTTGTAAGCAAAAGAAAGAATATGCAATTTAACTCATCTTTTCTTAACAGGAAAACAATTCACAAACATAAATAAATCGTTACCCCGCTCTTCAACATGAAAAACTAGGATCCAAACTGATCAAGTTTTCATATCAAGAAAGATTATCAAAATAATTCTTCCCTCGGTTTCCACAACCACTTTCCCCACAAGCTATGACGTTTAAGCACCAATTCAACATGGAAATTTCCCTTGTGAGTTGTTATTCCCTACAAGACAAAAAAAATAACAAACAAAACAACCTTTACAGAAAAATGTCGACAAAGTGTTAGCCTTTTATGTTACCAATGCAAAAGACTAAAACTGAAAACTCATATGTATACTACATAATACAATGATGAAACATAAATCGGTGATAGTATAATCGCGAATTCACACATGAGTTTAATCATATTTACTTATGATCTTTTGATAAAAGCATCTCACGTGGTTAGATCTTGAAACCTGCTTATGCCAAAGAATCACAACATCATAATAGATATATAATATGAGATTAAAACTTAAAGTTAATGAAAACCAATGTTTATCTCATACATCAAGAACACTCATATGTATATCAAATATTTAGTGTATAGAACATAAATATTAGTATATGTGACTTACATGCGAGTTACACCATCACAGATTCCTTATGATTTTGACATAAAAATCACTAATATATAATCCAAAGACCGAATGTACTCCAAAATCACCAACCATAATAAAGTGAGTCAATATATGATATTGAAACACAATGGTTTATCTCATAAACTCAAATGTTATGCATCATAAATGTTCAACAGAAAATCAAGTATTGCAATTACCTCAATCTTGTAGGAAATGAAAATACATAACCAACGCAAAAAGAATGAGGTCATTCCGAGTTCGGACAAAGAAGTTATAGGGAAAACAGTTTTGCACTCCTTTGTATGGACAAGGTAGGGACCAATCCTAACATGACTCCTTAGGCTAAGTAGGGACCGATCCTAACATGAATCCACACACAAAAATGTTTTAGGCATAAATACGATGTCCGAATTGAGTGATTTTTGGCTCGTTTTAACCGTCTAAACAAGATATACACATATATGACCTGTATATATCAACACCATGAACTCATAATTACCATTTCTATCAGATGCTCAATTATGGATAGAGAAGATATGACTAAAGAATATAAAAATCTCCCTTACCATTTTTATCAAATGCTCAATTATGGATAGAGAAGATATGACTAAAGAAGATAAAAATCTCCCTGAAGATGTTAAACAGTCGTTTTCAAGCAAGCATCTCAAAATATTCAATGCATGTAGCATTGTTGTATAGAGCCTTCCTGAATTAGTCGCAGACTTTATAGTTAAAAAAAATGGCGCGACCACCCTTCTTTGGCCGGTCATTCCTTTTCTTCAAGTGTAACAGTTTCTCTTTTTTCATGATTTTAATTCATCTTTAGAACATTGAGGACAATGTTAGATTTAAGTTTTGGGGTATAGGAGAAACTTTTAGTTGCATTATGAAACTCCAAAGCCTAAAAACTTGTGCCAATTCAGGATAACACTAAACAATTTAAGTGGATGGAAACATCTTTGTTGTAGGAGTTGAGGGGCCCAAATTAAAGAGTCTATTCGTAAAAGGACAGAGCTTAGGTGTTAAAAATAACATGGTAGTCATTACCGTTTCTCATAGTCGCCATATCATGTTCTATTTTTATTTTTGCAAACTGTATATGTTGATGTTACCGTTGGGATATGTTGATGTCACCGTTGGGATGGAGTAGAGTGATTGAGTTTAGAAAAACAAAAAAACAAGACCAATAGGGAATAAAATATTATTATTATTATTCGATAAATATCGAACGCTAGGATCCTTGTATATACCAGCTGAGTTGATATAGAATTAGGATTATCGACCGCTTGGTGTTAGAGCACTGCTCGGTCGAACTTGCAAACGTTGCTATCTCAAGCTTGTTTGTCAAGTTTAGTTTTCAAAACTATAAGTCTTGATTTCTAATCTACTTATAGCAATGTCTCGGATTAGGATAGAATGTACAGTTGAGCTTTAGACTTCACGTCGTTCATCGATAGAAGACGAATAACTACTAAGGGGAGCTTGTGGAACTTCATCAACAAAAGGTATGTGGAGACTTGAACTCATCTATCACTTAGAAGTCTATTTCTATTCTATCTCCTATTGAGACAAAAGTCGTATAGCTATATAGACTTTACATTATATACATTTGATATTTCAAGCTGAGTTTAACTCGCTTATATCTTTCTCGAAGTATGTGTTGGTAAGCTTTCGATTTTAACCAAGTTCGTCTTTTATACTTGACAAAAATCAGACTCGGAATGTTTCGTATTGATCATTTGATCACTTGAAAATTGCTTTAAAGCTAATATTTTGTGTGAGACAGCTATTCTCGTCTTCCAAGAATGTTTCAATGATTAAAATGGGAGTTTAGAACAATAATCATTTATTGGATATAACACAATATGCGTACTTGTATGCAAATTGTTGCAATGTATTCCAAGTTGGGGAATTAAGTATGCATACCCGTATGCGTACTGATTCAACAGTTGAAGTCCGGAAACTATAGTATGCATACCCGTATGCGTACCGATTTCAACTGAGTTCGTTCATGAACGACAGTATGCGTATCCGTTTGCATACTGGCGAACAAGACCAAGTCCGAGAACTCAGCTATGCGTACCTGTTTGCATACCTGAGTGGGTTAAGTTCTAAAATCGGTTAAGTATGTTTATATACTCGTGAATAAATATATTTATATAATAAGGATCGCAATCTTTTCAAATCGTGGCTATAATGTTCATGAATTGATTCGAGTGAATCAAAACCGATTTTGCTTCAATTGTGTATGGTATACTTCTATGAGAATATAAACAATTAAAAAAAATCTATAACTAGTTTCATTTGAGTCATTTGAACTAGTTGTGATTAAGATGAACAAGGTTGATATGAAAGTGTTCATATAACTAACTTCGGTTAACTATTGTTGAGCCAACTATGTGTATACCTTTAGGTACGGTTACCCATATCTAAATCAAGGTACATTTCATTTGTCTGTAACAAGCTAAGGCAATCTAACGGTTGAAAGATATTAGATTGAACCTAATCAGGTTTTCATCTAACGGTGAATATTGAATGCTTTGTTACAAGGTAACATTGATTGCAAACCCTGATTTGAAGACTATATAAGGGAGAACTCTAGCAACTGGAAAACCTAATCCCCACACCTCCTGTGTGATACTAGTTGCGACTAGAGTCGATTCTCCTTTGACTTAGGTTTTTCCTAAAACCATTATAAGTTAACTACTTAAAGACTTCATTGGGATTCTGAAGCCAGACCCAACTATTTTCTCTTTAGTTGCGTGTTCGGATCTTACTTTGTTCTATCGTATTGAGTACCATTTTCTCTAAGAATTTCTCGAGATTTAATCTTCGATAAGTAAGATAAAAATTAATCACAAAGCTTTTCGTCTAATTCTTTGTGATTCCACAATATCTTGTTCCGCTACCATACGGTTAAGATTATTGTGAGATGATTGATATTACTAGGTTTTTCTTCGGGAATATAAGTCTGGTGTATTAACTGGTTCATGTTCACCTTGATTTATGAAAAAAAGAAACAAAAACTCGTAGGCATTTATGTAGGAGACAGATTTATCTATTCAATAGACTTTTATGTGTGAGACAGATTTGTTTATCAAGTCTTTGACTTTGGGTCGTAGCAACTCTTAGTTGTGGGTGAGATCATCTAAGGGAATCAAGTGCGCCGAGTCCTGCTGGGATTCAAAGGCGTAGTGAACGCGACTGTACCTTAATCAGTGTGAGATTGGTTAGGGCTACATTCTAGTCCGAAGTTAACTTGTAGTATCCTAGAGTCTGTAGCGGCTTAATACAGTGTGGTGTTCAAATCTGGACTAGGTCCCGGGGTTTTTCTGCATTTGCGATTTCCTCATTAACAAAATTTCTGGATTTTATGTTATTTCTTTTCCGCATTATATTTTCTATATAATTGAAATATCACAGGTTGTGCATAGTTCAATCAATTGGTAAATCCAACATTTGGTGTTGATTGAAATTGATTGACGCATGGATATTGGTCTTTGGTACCATCCAAGTTATTTCTCATATTAATCCGGCTCACAGATTTCTATCTGTTCGATTGTAGATTGATTTAAGAAATTGAGATATAACTCTTGGATATATTTTCATTGATTGAGTCTGACTGTCTCGTTGATTCTCTTGGAATTATATTGGAGTTAGTCCATACAGATTACCTAAAAGAAATATTGGGTGTGGTTGTTAGACCCCCGCCTTTTCAATTGGTCCTTAATTTGTATATACCAATTGTGTTGATATTACAGTTTAAACCAGTATCTCAATCCATTAGGATTCTTCTTGGCATTGACGTTCATTTGCAAACCATCTATCTCTATATTTATCTTCTTAATTTATTCATGCGATTTGTTTGATTCCGAATATTGATGCCCATAGTGCAACTATTTGAGTAGAGCTCTGTCAGTTATATATGAATTTTAGTATGCTTTCGTGTATGCCAATTGGATTCACAATCAGAGTACTTCCTCATGTGCTCAATGAGAGTATGCCAACTAAGGAGATTTTTTATTGTCTATGCCAGATTCTTAATAGATATCTAAGGTTTGGGGTAATGGTTTTGTGGGTACGCCTCTTGTAAACCCTCCCGAGACTATAACTCGACCACTTGGGCCACCTAGGGGTTCAAAGGCTTGTTGCACACGTTAGGTGCAATCGTGATGCCTGGTACAGTGAGTTAGGATTTTATTTTATAGATTAGATTTGCTCGAGAACTAGCAAATAATAAATTTGTGGTATTTGATAGACATATTTTTATGTTTAATTTGATTTCAATTCTCTATCTTGTTAGTGCTCATTTTGTACTTATTATGGTATTTTATGTCTTTGTAGGTGTTTTTGGAGAAATAAACTTTTGTGGAAAAATTGGCTCGAAAGGTGGTATTTGAACCTCCAGAGAAAATTACTAAGGGTACCCAAAAAAATTTTAAAGGCACACAGAAGAGTTGATAAAGGCACCCAAGAATTTTACTATTTGCACCCCCAAAAGGAATTCCAACCGAGGATAGGGGGAGACCATCCTCCCAAAATTAAAATTTGAAATTGACTGGAAAAAATGGTGTAAAATGGCAAATTTAGGGTTGCAGATTCCGACGAGTTTAAGAGGGATTAAATCGGTGATTTTGATGGGATGGATTTATTAGATCTAAACATGGTTGGTATGGTTGTTCGATTGGATTAACTTGGGTGGGATAATCAGATTTTAGATCAAACAAGGTGTTGAAGATATCAGGTCTATGTTGACTTATTTTTGGGAAATATAAGGAGATACAAGGATCGATAAACTATCAAAAGATTCTTATATATCTAACAGAGAGTTTGTAAAGATTGACAGGTCAAAAACGCGTAAATCAGATTGGAGAAAGATTTTTTCCGTGACTTGCACGGAAAGAAAAACAGAGATTAATCGTCTTTTCTAGGGTTGTTGTGGTGTATAAAAGCATGAGTCGATTTCCGGGGAGGGACATAAGTTTTGGAGGATGTTTAGAAGAGTACAGAGCCAAGAGAAGGAAGAAATCAGAGGTTGAAAATTTATTTCTACTGCTGTAAATACTGAAGAACATGAAGTGCAATTACGCCTCAGAACTATCGTTTATAAACTGTTACCTTTTCCTTTGAAAAACTGTTGCTTCTGCGATACATATCTTGTATTGTTTTCTTCTGTAACACTGAGTTTGCAACACTTTACAAACTTCTGTGTTAGCACTTTTTTTTCTTTCTCTTTTAATGAATTTTTGAGCTATAAACCATTATTCTGAGTTGAAAGAACTTATTACCACTTCCCACAACAAATTAAAATCACATCACTCTATTAACCAAATCAAGCAACTGCAAGTTTTGTAACTAAAATATGGCAACCAAATTTGACATACCAATGTCTGGTGGGTACAACCGAGCAATCTCTAAGAATCTCCCGCTTTGTCAGTTTTAGTGATTTATATATGGAGAATACTATAATTGATAGACAAAGATATTACATTATATAGCAATCTCTTAATTCTATCTTCATATGCTTGATTCCAAATTTCAACATAACAAAGTCCTGCAAATATTCAAAGATAAATTCCGTTATTAAAATATTTGAATAACAAAAACTTTGCTCCCCTAAAGGTAAAATACGTATATATTCAACCCGAACATATTTATTATTCAATTATGTAGTAAGTAATACTACACATCATGATATGTTTCTCCCCCTTGATCAATGCTTCACTCTTTTTTATTTAGATACATATATTTTTTCAACGCATATATCCTTTTTCAAGTGATTATAAATTACATGTATACTCCATATATTCCTTCCCCTTTTTGTCACGAAAATGACAAATGTATAAAAGATATTTTGAAAGGACTCTCAAGTTTATAAGAACTCAATACTGAAGTGAAGAGGGTGCCAAGTAAACCATAATATTTTCGATATCAACATACACAACTACACCTTGTATGGTCTTGTATAAACAAATAGATGTCAAAATATTATTCTAACAAGATAATTAGCGTAAGTTCGAAACCGAACCAATTTATAAGATCAAACCAAGTATTAATTAACATACAAGTGTATATACTTTAATTATAAAGGCAAAGCAATATAATGCGAAAGTAAATTAAACCATACAACACATAAGATTTTTTGATGAGGAAAACTGCAAAGCAGAATACCTCGCGACCTAGTCCAGTTTTGAATACTCTCAGAATTAAGCCGCTATACAAATTAACTACCGCAATTTCATATAGTTGTGGCCAAGTAAACTACTCCTAGTTACTCAGTTCCTTCAGTATCGATGCACCTACAACCAATATGGTCTACGCACGTGATCTTAAGATATAAACAACTATTTCAAGTTGTTTCACCTGCTGTAAAGACTTCAGCCACTCAAATAATTTGGATCGTAAATCGAAATTGCAAAAGACTAACATGTTTCAGTAAAAAGGCTCTATCAATCTCTCATATCAACAAGTTAATCAGAGATATAGTTGAGTAAAAAGGGTCTTCCTTTTAATTAATATAAACTCTTATTACTTAATGTTCAAGTATTTTCCTTGATACTCAAGGCAAGATCTCTTATTACTTAAAGTTCAAGTACTTCCACCACAAACTCTGCTACCTGACCTAACTTACTGGCTATTAGTCCTAACATTTGTTGATTTTTATGTTCATGTTTAATATTAAAGACACTTTCCCAAATAGGTATTTCTTTAACCAAGTCAATAGAGTGTAGATGACAAAATAACATCTTCCTGAGAACTGGCACCTGAAGATAATACAACTAAGATACGAAATAATACTCAAGGTCAGACGTAGAAGACCTGAACCAGATGTCCATTTACCAAGTCACAGGCGACCAAACTAGGCAGAGACACGAAGTTAGGCAAAGAAGACATGAGTCCATATGCGAAGCTAAAGAAGATTCTCGACTTTGTCTTCTAAGGGAGGACCTGGGAACCAACCCCAGGTCAGTACAAGCACAAGTTGGGAAACTCTTGAAGTCCAGACTGTCATGTGCTTAGTCATCTACATGTAATTGTCGTGTTCATGTAATTTATAAATAGCCGGAAAGGCTGATGATGGAAACACGTTGATTCTGATAATAAAAATAGACTTCGGACAATTCTCTCTCCTCTCTATGATTCTCTTCTAACCGCCATTAACCCTAACTGACTTAGAAGATAATCAGGAAATCCATATCTGAGACGACGGAATCCTGATTGAAGATCAGAGAATATAACACATGTAGTGATCATATCCCGAACAGAGGATATCGGCAGAGGAATTTGTGAAGGTATGAATTTTATGCATCTTTGTAGAGATGTTCATACCAGGATAAACTTTAGCAGCAGTAAGGATGTTTCCAAACAGGTTCCATAAACCATTTTATGTCTCCCAAAATATCATCAAGGCTCCGAAAGGATATTATGAAAATGTTAGGATCCACTTCCTTGATTTTGAAGTGGATATTTGGACCCCATAAGTAAGCTAGTGCCCCTCTAATTTCCCAAGGCTTACAAAGATCAGTCGAGAAGATTCTATCTAAGATACTATTGTTTTTTGGTACCATAGTCTGTAATAAACTCGTATGGTGTTGGTAGAAGACCAACAAAACTATGGTTAGAAAACCATATAACTAAGGATAAGCTACTAAGATGTTGATAAACATCACAATTTGTAATGATACTGGGAAGTAAAGGAAAACCAAACAGATCAGAATAAAGGGAACAAAAGAAAAGAATGTTAGACAAAAGATGATGAAATAAAACAAGCAAGATATAGAAATCTTCAAAGAAAGGGAATCATATAGCCCATAATATATGAAGAATCAGGTTCGAATTAAACTAATTTAAATTTTTAGGTTCCAAATCTCATGACTGTGTAGTTACACTCAACACAAGAAGGGAAATATTATATAATCTAATGATCATGCAATGAAGCAGGCATAGGTATAAGAAAAGGAAAAAAAACAAATAGGTACGAGGTCAAGAGTGCCAAATCAAAGGAACTGACGTAAATGCGACAATACTAGGTTTTGCGGAACGAGAAATGAACAAAATTGAGAAGACTTATTTACCATTCTGACTAAATGAACAAAACATGATTAACTTTATCTTAAAGGTTTAGAAAAGGATTGTTCTAAATTGATTTAATTTTTGATTCAGGATACAAACAATGATAATTAAAGAGGTTAGGAGAGATGAATGAAATCAATAAAGGAGAGAATTATCATGCTACAAAATCCATAAAAAGGAGAAAGTAGATAGACAGGGGAAGAAGAGCATTTTAGAGAGAAAACATTGAGATCTCAGAGCAAAGTATAGAAGCATTTTCCATTAAAGCAACATGTCATGCAAGCATGAAAAGGTTCCACGTTAGTAATTGTATCCTCTACCACAATTATGCAATATAGAGAGGGTCAATTGCACCACATTCATTATTACATCTGTCCTAATTTTGGTAGAGAAGTAATTTTGCATCTAAAACAAGGTAAGATATTATCCTTCTGTAATTTAGATCCCATACATAAGAAACAACTAAGTCAGGGGATCGTAGAGAGGATTCAGGTGAAACTGGAAAAGCTTGGTCCTGATGAGATAACAATTATCTATGAAGAAATGTCTCCCGAATAGATTATTCCCACGTCGAGGAGAATGTACTTTAAGTAAGACTTTGTTTATATTAACTTGAAGATGAAATGGTTTATTTTCCCGTATTTACTATTTTAAAATTTCTTTTTATTGACTATCCATGGACTATAACTTTGAATTTTTTTACTATAGTTTTTTTTTAAAACTGTGGAAATGAAATCAAAGTTGAACCTATTATTCTTGTATTTTAGGGAGATGCTAGATTTTAAAGGATATGAAGTAATTCTAGCCGATAAAAGAAATTAATATCTATAGAGAACTAGGGGTATTAATGTAATACCCCGATTCTGCAGGTAGGGTTTGCCGAATGAAATATAGGTAATAGTCTTTTTTATTATTATTATTTTATGTTTATCAATATATAGGTAATAGTTTGTCCTTTCCTAACACCGAGGCGTTTTCAGCACAGTTGGCAGAAAACTTCGCAGTTAAGCGTGCTCTGAGAGGAACAATCCAAAGATGGGTGACCTTCTGGGAAGCTGATGTCGGTGCCTGTTGAAAATCCCGCACTGCCGGACAATCGTAGTGGCGAAATGGGAACAATATCAGTGGATGGTCAGGTAATCAGAACCGACGACATGTCACATGTCGATGGTGAGAGAGCAAGCTGGACGGATGGGTTCAGGTATTGATCTCATGAGGGACAAGGACCGCCGGAGATCTTGGCTTGAACTGGGTTTGAATATATTCTGGAGCGAGGACCACTCTAATTTAAGGTGGTGGTATTGTAACACCCCCATTCGGTAAGTAGGATTCGCCGAATGGAATATAGGTAATTGTTTGTTCTTTTCAGACACCGAGGCCTTTTCAGCACATTTGGCTCCAGAGTTGTCAGAAAAATCTGCAGTTAAGATTGCTAAGACGGGAGTAATCCAGGGATGAGTGACCTTACGGGTTGTACCGCTGGATGACCGCAAAGGTTCCCACTGAAAATTTCACACTGCCGGATAACCGCAATGGATAAGTGGGGAATGGTATCGGTGGATGGTCTTACAAATGATATAAGATCCAATCAAAGATCAGCTGTCGAGGGTGGGAAGGTACGCTGGACGGGATTGGTCCGGGTGCTTATCTCATGAGGGGCAGGGAACGTCGGAGATCTGGGCTTAAACATATTCGGGAGCCGAGGACGGCTCCAATTTAAGGTGGTGATATTGTAACACCCCAATTCGGAAGGTGGAGTTTGCCTAATAGAATATAGGTAATGATTGGGCCTTTCCTAACAACGAAGCTTGATGGGTATACATGGATGAGTTGTGGAAAAATATTTTCAATCAAGCGCGCTAGTCCGGGAATAGTCACAGGATGCATGACCTCTCGGGAAGCTTCTGCTATATAATCGCAGCAGTAGCATTAAAAATCCCTGCTGGATAACCGCAGCGGGTAAGTGCAAACAATATCAATGTTAGTTGGGATACAAATAAGGATGGTTTGCTTGTGCTCGGGTGGGTGAGTATGCTAGGCGGTTAGGCTAGATACTGGTCTCACAAGAGGCAAGGAACGTCTACATTATACCGAGGTCTTTTCAGCACAATTGTCTTCATAGTTGGTAAAAAACTATGTAGTTAAGCGTCCTCAGACGGGAGTAGACCAGGGATAGGTAGCCTCTCAGGAAACTACTGCTGGATAATCATAGCGGTGCCCGTTAAAATTCCACACTTCCGTATAACTGTAGTGGCTAAGCGGGGACAATATCAGTGGAGGAAATGGTCATTAAAATTAGAAAAAAAATACTTCTAACGGAATTAAAAGTGAACCTTTGAAACCAACTACAGAGGGGCAATGCCACTACATCTCTAATAAGAACTACATAGAAAATAAGATTTCTCAAACACCTAACATGATAAAATACAACTAAAATGAGATTAACTAGATAGAAAAGGGATGCTTCATTAATTTTTGCCTATGAATGGAAAGAATAAACATGGATTCAAATTGAGTCTCTAGAACCAAATCAAGAGGAAAAAATAACAGCAAAACAATCTAATAACGAGGGTTGCATACTTACAATCAACTTACTAGTTTAAAACAAATTAGGATGAGTAATAGTTAATCGAACAAAGAAATAAATGCCTAAACTAATTCGAAGGAATCGGTAAAAATAAGAGTTGTCTCTCCCAAAATAAAATAAAAACAAAGAGTAGAGGAATTTAAAAGAGATGAAAAACAAACTACATATTAAATAAAGTTTTCATCTCAAAGAGAATCCTAGATTTTATCTGAACAAGCAACGATTAAACACACAAACAAATCAAGGAAACATGAAAGAAAGGAAATGAAAATCAAAAGAAATAAAATGGCGTTAGACTCAAATCCAAATTGACACGAAAAGTCCAATCGCCTAAAAACCTAAAAACAATTCATGTATACATCTAACAGATTTGGATCAATCATCCCGTCATCTCAGTCATCGCATCAGAACTAAAGATAAAATTATCTAAAAACTATGTAAGAAATCGTCAGAATGAGTAGAGAGAAAGAGATGTTGCTGTATAAAAGCTCTATTATTTACTTTCTCACTAAATCATTTACCATAAATGAATTTAGGCTATTTATATTTTTGAAGTTGGCCCACCATTTTAGGTCAATATCTAGGAATTCTTGCACTAGATAATTTAGCATAAACTCGCAAAATCAATTCACACTTCTGGTTTGAATCACTTCAAACCATTAGAACTAGCCCGCAATTCAAAATGACTCGGATAGATAAGTTGAATATTAAATTAGGTGATCATAAGACTCAGCCTAAGACTTGCTCGTGGAAAACGATAGTCACGATCAAGGTTGTGAAATCGTGAATCACGGAACGAATCTGAAAAAGCGGAGGTCTAACAACCACACCCAATATTTCGTTCGACAATCTGTATGGACTAACTCCAATATAATTCTAAGAGAATCAACTAGACAGTCATACTCAATCAAAGAAATATATCCAAGAGTTATATCTCAATTTCTCAATACAATATGCAATCGAGCAGATAGATATCTGTGAGCCCGATTGATATGAGAAATAACTTGAACGGTAACAAAGACCAATGTTCAAGTGTCAATTAATTTCAATCAACAACCAAAGGTTGGATTTACCAATTGATTGAACTATGCACAACCTGTGATATTTTAATTATATAAACAAATATAATGCAGAAAAGAAATAACACAGACACCAGAGGTTTTGTTAACGAGGGAACCGCAAATGCAGAAAAACCCAGGGACCTAGTCTAGTTTTGAACGCCAACCCGTATTAAGCCGCTACACAGACTAGCCTACCACAAGTTAACTTCAGATTGGAATATAGTTGAGCCCTAACCAAGTCTCACACCGATTAAGGTATAATCGCATTTCTTACGCCTCTGAACCCCAGCAGGACTCAATGCACTTGATTCCCTTAGCTGATTTCACCCATGACTAAGAGTTGTTAAACCCAAAGTCAAAGAATTTATAAACAAATCTGTCTCCCACAAAAAAGTCTATCCTGATAGATAAATCTGTCTCCCACAGAAATACCTACGAAGTTTTTGTTTTGTCTTTTGATAAATCAAGGTGAACATGAACCAATTGATAATACTGTCTTATATTCCCTAAGAATAGCCTAGAAATATCAATCACCTCACAATAACTTAACTATATGGTAGTAGAAGAAGTTATTGTAGAATCACAAAAAATGAGACGAAGAGCTGTGTGGTTACTTTTTATATCTTACCTATCAGACATAAATCTCGAGCAAATCTTAGAGAAGATAGTACTCACTATTATAAAACAAGTAAGATCAGAACACACAACTACAGAGAAAATAGTTGGGTCTGGTTTCAGAATCCCAGTGAAGTCTTCAAGTTGTTAACCTATAATGGTTTTAGGAAAACCTAGGTTAAAGGAGAATCGACTCTAGTACGCAACTAGTATCACACAGAAGGTGTGGATATTAGGTTTTCCAGTTGCTAGAGTTCTCCCTTATATAGTCTTCAAATCAGGGTTTGATAGCTTTGAAACAAAGCAATCAATATTCACCATTAGATGAAATTCTGATTTAAGATTCAAGCTAAGTTTGCTTAAAACCAAAGCAATATACCGCCACCGTTAGATGGTCATAGCTTGTTACACACAAATGAAATATACCTTCATTTAGATATGGGTAACCGTACCTAAACGTGTATATTGAGTTGGCTCAACAATAGTTAACCGAAGTTAGCCATATGAATACTTTTGTACTAACCACATTCATCTAACACTTCTAGATCAAATGATAATCAAATGAATCTAACTTTGTTACTCATAGAGTTGTTCAATTGTTTATATTCTCATAGAACCATGCAAGACACAATTGAAACAAAATCCGATTGATTCAAGAGAATCAATTCATGAACATTAAGCCACGGTTTGCAAAGATTACATTCCTTAATTTGTAAATATATTTGTTCATGAGTATGAAATCATACTTAACTAATTTTAGAACTTAAACCAACTCAGTTTGTAAACGGGTACGCAAACTTAAGTTCTGGACTTTGGTCTTGTCCGACAGTTCGCAAACGGGTACGCAAATTATCGTCCCGGACCTAACTCAGGTATAACCGTTGGCATACTGGTATACCAACTTGGTTCCCAGACTTTAATAGTTAAAACCGTTCGCATACTAGTATGCAAACTTGGTTTCCGGACCTAAATCATACCAACACAGTTTGTACACTAAGTACGCGTACGGTGATGTTTTTCCAGACATGTGTTTTAGTTCTAAACTCCCATTTCAATCGTTGAAGCATTCTAAGAAGACGACAACGACTTCCTCACACAAACCATTAGCTTATAAGCAATTTTCAAGCGATTGAATGATCAATACGAAACATTCCGAGTCGACATCAAATGACTGTCTCACACAAATCATGTAAGATGTTTTAAAGCAATTTTCACATGATCATATTTTGAGTTATTATTTAGTTTCCAACAAATAAATTTTTTCCAGCTAAAGTTGTCAAGAATAATGACGAACGTAGCTAAAGCAAAAAGCTTCCAACACATATTTCGAGAAAGATATAAGCGAGTTAAACTCAACTCAAAATATCAAATGTGTATAATGTAAAAGTCTATATAGCTATACGAATTAGTCTCAATAGGAGATATAATAGAATAGACTTCTAAGTGATAGATAAGTTTTAGTCTCCATGTACCTTTTGTTGATAAAGTTCCTCCAAGCTCTCCTCAATAGATCTTTCAATCGATGAACGCCGTGAAGTCTACAACTCAACTACACATTTTATCCTAATCCGAGACATAGCTATAAGTAGACTGGAAATCAAGACTTATAGTTTTGACCACCTAAACTTGGCAAACAAGCTTGAGATAGCAACGCTTGCGAGTTCGACCGAGTAATGCTCTAACATAATCTTTTTTCAATATCGAGGGTCGAAAATATTTTGAATCGTGTGTTTACCAATTAATAATATTGAATTATGTTGATTTTTAACAAAGACCATATATTTTTTCCAAGTTTGCTCTTATATCATTAATAAACAGATATATACAATAAAGTTCATCATACATTAACAAAAATCAACATGAAACGGTCGCTAGAGGTTAACCTTACGACAAGGGAGGTCCTGAGTTCGAGCGATTCTCATTTTTCGAGATCCCATATATTTTCATTTATCTAACATTTGGACCTTCCAATTTAGTCAAGAATTGGTCAAAGAAGTTTGACAAACACGATAAAGAGGTCCTGAGCTCTAGTCTTAAGGTTCTCAATTTGTGAGATCCCATACATTTTTTCAGTTTCACAAACACGATTCAATAGGACATACGATTCATACATCCGATTCAAAACGATTACAAAAATTACAACGGATCATACGATCTGAATCGTGAATTGTACGATCCTAAGACCTATTCTAATGCACATATCAAACAACATAATTTTCCTATTATACACCCACTATGGGTATGGAAAAATGGCACATATAAGGCCCCTTCCTATGGGTGTGGCAAACCAAAGAGTTTGCCATTTAAGCACCCACTATGGAGGGGGAAAACTGGCCTGGCTAAGTGGAAAATTTTCCACTTAGCCAGGCCAGATCAAGTTTCCACCGAGCGGTCGAGTCTCGACTGCTCGATCCAGTTTACACCGTTAGGTGTTTACTGCACCGCTACCGGGTTTTATAAGACTGGCCGGTTTAGTTTGCACCGCTGAGTATAATCTGATCCACCGACCATAAATTTCCCCCTATAGATGTCATATTCCTCTAACATTTGAACTCACACCTTTTTCTTATTTTATTGGTTTTTACAATGGCTCAAGACATGTCTATGGATCAGTTCATAGAAGAGGAACATGCTGCCGAAAATCAAAGAGTTGCACTTCGAGCTAGTGTGGAAAATGAATTAAGAAGAGCAAATAGCTGGAGAGTTGCACACCAACTCAATTTTAGCACGTTCGAATTTGAAGAAGAGCAAATAGTTCATGGCGCATTACAACTAATTCCGTTTTGGGAACGCGTTTTAATGAAATTTGAAGAAGAAACAACGAACCTCTACAATCGGAATTCGTTGGGGGTTGGGTGCTCGGTTCTCCATAATTTCCAGGAATGTTAACAAGTATATTGGTATGGTGAGGGAAGAGGCTCGAAACATGAGAAATGGTGAAACCCTGGTGGAGATTGATCAAAGATGTCGTGCAAAGTGGCTGCGTGATAACAGAGAGAAGTTACGATATGCAAGTTGTTATGAAATCTTAAAAGTGTTGCCCCAATTTAATCTAGCTTATTAATTCTAAGTTCTTAATTATAACTTATGTATAAAACTTTAAATGAAGATTATTATTTATCAAAGAAAAGTGCAATTATATTAACGATTTAAACAAACCACGAAATAACAACTAAGAAAAACTCTCAAACTAACGATTACCACCAAATACAAATTCCCCTAAGCCTGTTGGATCTTGTGAAAACTCATTATTCTGACTCTTAGATGGTGGTTGAGTAGCATCAGGCGAGTCATAACCTTGAAATGGTATCAGACCCATTGGAGGTGCTTGAAATCGGTGAAATGCTGAACTTGTTGGGGTATACATTACGGATTGCCTAAATGCATCCAAATTTACGTGTGCACCACTATGAGTAAGTACAGGACCTTGAGGAATGAAACCAAGAGGAGAATGAAAATTCGTCTCCATCTCAATCTCCAAGTTTGCTTGCTGAGTTTCTTCCACCATAGTCTCTTCCATCGTAGGGTCATGAAGACTTCTACGACCTCCACGACTTCCACTTGCGCGACTTCCACTTGTACGACTTCCACTTGCACGACTTTCACTTACACGACCTCCACTTGTACGAACTCTTGTATTGCTTTCACCGGGCATTTGAGAACTTGATCCTAACGGAGTCTCAGGCAATTCATAACTCATACTGTCCCTCAAAGCCTGCATCTGACTTATGTGAAAATTTTGGAATCGTCTGGTAAAATGCGAAAAGTTGTTCAACTCGGTCTTATACTCTTCTTTTGTTGCATCCACACCATCGTATGGATAGCTCTGCTGCATACCTTCACTAGTAAGTTGAACTGTAATAACATCTCCAGTCGGTGATAAAGTCTGGACTTCCCAAGATATCTGAGGCATATGTGACCCCATTTGTGTGCTAGGGTACGTACATGGTTCTCCTGTCCGTGGTGGGGGTTGGGATGGAAGATATGTAAGTGGAAAATTGCCAATTGCTGGAAAGTCAACACTACCTAAGTTTTGTGGTTGAACAACAATACTTAGCTTGTATACCTTTTGGTACCAACTGTAGTAATCATAATCATTTTCTGGTTCTTGGATCAAATCATCAGCTTCTTCCCAAGGTTGTCCATTACTTATCAACTTCATCCAATCATCATGTGAAATAGTTGAAGTTGGAAATGGGTTGATGGCTTTTACCTTTCTTCCTTGTAACTGAAAAATATGTCTTTCTCCGTAGTACCAAATACCCAGACCACTAAGTGGACTGTAAAATACAAGTCGCTTAAGGCTTAACCGAAGCATGTCTTGTGACGAATCAAAATTGAACTCATCTATTACTGTATACGACGTTGTCGTAATGTTGATACTAGTTCTGCACACTTGTTGCATCCTTTGCATATCAACAACATTTTGACCATCGTTAATCTGGCCAATCCAATTATCAGCTCTGTACTTGTACACGACTGGAAATATTAATCGTTTATCATGAAGATCAGGTTCGCTGATCGTAAAGTAAGTATACCACCAATACTGAAAAAGAACATCGACAAAAATTGATGTTTTAGTACATTTCACCTCTAAAAAATAACATTGATATAATAAACAGTTCTTACCTCCAATACGACCCGAAATGCATTTAAGCTATCAGTCTTCTTAATTGAGCAATCACTGAGACATATGTATAGCTCAGCTAAAATTGCAGTACCCCAATCATAATTTGGCGCTTTACTTAAATCTTGTAAAGATTCCAGAAAACCAACTAATGACACTGAGCTTGCATTGGGGAAAAAAACTTGGCCTAACATCCATATACAAAATTCCGTTCAAGCTCGGGATAATCTTCAGCTCTGTTCATCCCCCTGGCATTGTAACGACCCAAAAAAGCCTTCAACCCAGACACTCTTAATCCAAATGAGTTCATGTCTCTGGAATTTGGCTTTCCTCCAGTATCATTTGAGTACAAGGGGAGTAATTGTTTCCATCTTCCTTCTGATATCCACTTTAATTGGTTAAATTGTACTACATCACCCTCACATTTTATTCCAGTCAACATATACAAATCTAACGGTGTGAACCCTAAAAACAACATGGTCATAAAATCAAATTTTGTATGTGGAACTAAAATTTGTATCAAATTAAAATTTGTTTCTGAACTAAAAATTAAACTATTGAATGGAAGAAATAGAACTTACCACACTCAAAATCCTTGAAAAAGAAGGTATTTGCAGTGTTCCACCAACGTTCACAAATAACTCGCACAATTTGAGTCCTGTGGTTTTTGCATTTCATGAAATATAAACGCTGCCAAGGATATCTTCTCAAGGATTCCTGAACAGGTTCTGGGAGTAACTCATAAATTTCACTTAGCTCAGACCACCCACCTTTTAATTTAGGTAACAAAACTCGGTCGGGATGGTTAGATAAATGCATAGATGTTACACCAGATCCAACTAGTTGCCTAACATTAGCGAACTCGTGTTCTTTATCCTGAATCCATACGATATCACTATATGTAACGGATTTTCCTTTTTCCTTCCGGTTTCTTTTCCTTTGGTTTTCTTTTTTGGAACTCATTTTTAAAAAATCGCTCTAGTCTGCTCTTTAGAGAAGGGAAGAAAGGATTTTTGGTTTGTGAATGAAAAGGGGTAGGAAACAAGGGTATTTATAGCGGTAGAGCACCGACCGTGGACTGTCGAGATTACACCGCTAGCGATGTAGTCTCGACCGCTTATTCTTTTCCCCATAGTGGCGTGCACAGTTTGCCAGTCCACCTGGCATGGCAAAATCACAATTTTATAACTTACCATAGGAACCGGCCTAAGTAGCTAAGTGGCAAATATACCACTTAGACATTCACGATGGAGTCTCTATCGAGCGATAGAGACTCCATCGCTTGATAGTCTTAACAACGCTCATTGGTCATTATAGCGTCAGCGCTAGTCTTTCTATCGCTCGGTTATTACTCACTTAAAATTCATTTTAAATCACACTAGAATTTCTCAAACTCACACGTCTTCCATACTTTTCATTACTCTTCTAATTTTTAAAAATATGGACATGGCTGAGTTCATCGAAAGCCAATATGCTGCCGAAAATCAAGAACTGTTAACCCAGCCAATGCGCAAAACCAAATAAGAGGGAGGAGTCCAAAATTCACTATTGCGGAAGATGAATGTATTTGTGGGAATTATGTTTTTCTTAGTGAACATTTCATCATTAGTAGTGTACTCCAAGCCCAATCTTTTTGGGAAAACATATTTTGGAAATTTCAAGAAGAAACAATGAACCTTAACAATCACGATGCATACCGGTTGAGTCACCGTTTCACTGTACTCAATCAAGAAATTATTGAGTATGTTACTTTGGCAATGCAAGCAGGTTGAAACATGAGGCGTAGTGAAACCATGATGGATATTGAACAAAGGTGTCGGGTGGAGTGGCTATGCATTAACGGAATATACTTCCAATATGGAAGTTTTTTTGAGATTTTAAAAGTGTTGCCCAAACATAATCCAATATTTATATTTTAATTTCTTAATTAAGAAGCTGGTTGGGAGCCTAATAACAAACTGGGCTCCAACACCGTTCTGTATGACTATCCCTAATCTTTGATAGAAAAAAATTACATTTCTTAGCATTAATATCGCATATAGACAAATGATTGTTCAGCCTTTACAAAAAACCCACTGTTTTAATTTCTTAATTGTAAATCAAAGGCTAAGTATAAGCTTTGCTATTTTCTTATTTTATTAGTTAAAATTAAAATGTAAGTCTAGTTAAAATGTAAAATTGAATTAAGAATAGAATATAAATTTAATTTTTAACAATACGAGTCAAATTTTCGAATTCATAAATAATTGTGCTTTTTTTTTTATATAAACTTCGAATAAATCATTAATAGTCATTTTACAAGGCATAAAAAAGACAATTATGATTTAAAATATAGACTTTAAGAAATAAAAGCCCGGGACAATGTTCTTCATCTTGTTTATCTTTTTCGTTTCACATAACTTCCAATCATTGCCCTCATGAAAGGAGCTTCCTTTGTTTATCTTTTTCTTCGCCTTAAATTTGCTTCGCGTTGATTTTCCTTGCCTTGAGCTCTTCTTTGCCTTTTTTTAGCTTCAGGTTTAAGTTAGTTAATATCCAAAACTTAAAAACTTCTTTGTTTTTTACCTATTTCTTTATAAATATCACATATCTTTTTAACAACATCTTCAAGTACTACTATAGAAAGATCAAGTTGCGTTGTAAAATCAAGTCTGCAGTTTTGCCATTTGAAAACTTTAGATTGAAAAAGAGAAAAATAGAGAAAATTTTTGTGTAACAAAATTTTTTTGGTGTAAATGTTTGATTTAAGACTTACCTATTTATAAGTGGAAGAATTCTATATTCTGGATTGAAAGAACTAGCCATTGTAACTGGATACTCCGTCAAACAATATTCAGAAAACCGTCAGCCATAGAATCTTGAACGTTAGCACTATTACCACTATTGCTCGCTAAACTAGGGGTGTCAACGGGTCCGGGTCCTCCCGGGTATCACTAGCTCGGACCCGGACCCTACTTATGAAGGTCGGATCCGGGTCCTAACGGTTCCGGGTCCGGTTCCTACATTTGTGGACCCAGAACCGGATCCGTTTAAATATCCGGGTACCCGTCGGTCCCGGGTATCCATTGGGTCTTAAGAGAACTATTAAAAAAACCTCAAAAACTTAATATTTGTTTCTTTTTGGCTTGGATTTAAATAACTTTTATAAAATTTATTATTATTTCTTATTAATGTACTAAATAAAGATTAAATGTAAGAGAAAAATTTAAAACGAGTAAAATACCAAAGCTAAAACTAGCAAAAACATGAATAAAAGTATGAATAAACGGGTACCCGATACCCGCGGGTACCCAACGGGTATTACCCGTTTGGACCCGTTTAGACTCGGGTTAAATCGGGTAATTACCTGTCGGGTCCTAAGTTGCTAATGGGTCCAACTTTAGGACCCGGAATCGGACCCAAGTCTACCGGATCCGGTTCCGGTTTCGGGTAATGGGTACCCATTGATAGCCCTACGCTAAACTAATGCTCAGTTGTTTTCCCGTAACGACGTGATAAATTTTTTTTCTCCTTTTTTTTCCCTTTTCATTTCTTTGACATGGTGCACATGAATAGGCCTATACAACCATGGCACACGACTCTCTCTTTTGTCTTTACTTTTGCTATTTTTGTTTATTCAATAATTCAAAATACTATTTCATGATCGGCTGTTTGGACTTGGTGTTTTGTCTGCTGCCTGCCTAGGTGAACAGGTCCCACATTAGTGGTTCTCACGGTGTGAAAAGGTTTCCAAATTTAGACCACCACCAAGAAGATTTCTTTGAACATATAGTCAACTGATAAACACAGTAGCATAACTAAAACAAAACCCATCACCACCATATCACCGTTTCATGTCTCCATTTCAAAACCTGTGGTTACTCAAGCCAATGGTGGGTCTCATTTCATCATTATGCCAATCTTAACAGCCACGATTTAATCTTTGCTTTCTTAGAGAAATCGAAACACAAATCTCTATAAAATAATCCCCAATCCTTTCCTCCATTAATTAGAGATTTTTTTTCTCTTCCAATTTTTTGTGCAGAGAAGAAATTTTCTGGGGGCAATCCAAGTTGAAAGGTACTAAAAGAATTCTAATTCCTGAATTTTGTCACAGATTTTATGATTTTTTGTTGGATTTATGATTCCATATGTAGGTGTAAAAATTATAAATTTAGATCTATACTGTTGTAAATTAGGGTTCCATTTGTTGATTGAAAGAATTTTGGTTAGATGAATTAAGGGGTTTAGATTTAGATTGATTCATATAGAATGGGGTTTGAGGTGATTGATAGAATTGGGGTAGTAAATGAATCAAGAACTGAAGAAATAGGGTCTACAATTGTGAAACAAGAAGTTTCTGTTGAAGAACAACTAACATCTATGAGTATACACGGGTCAAGAAATACAAGTCCTTCCAGTAGAGCTGGGTCGAGGAATACTAGTCCGTCGAGCCGAGCTGGATCGAGAAATACTAGTCCTTCAAGGCAAAAGGCTGTGAAGACAAAGCCTCGAGGGTTCGATGAGGAGACTGTTGCAACATTTGGTAAATTTATTCATCCTGATATCCAAATGGAAGATAATATATGGGCGATGTTACCTGAAGATTTGTTGAATGAGATTTTAGCTAGAGTACC
Organism: Papaver somniferum; assembly: GCF_003573695.1. Taxonomy (NCBI): domain Eukaryota; kingdom Viridiplantae; phylum Streptophyta; class Magnoliopsida; order Ranunculales; family Papaveraceae; genus Papaver; species Papaver somniferum. The sequence goes on from NC_039361.1 coordinate 64,540,912, forward strand.
TCCTTTTATGATTTTTCGGCTGCGTTCTGTGTGTAAAAGGTGGAATTCAATACTTCAAGATAATAGTTTCCTTAAGTTATATTCTCAATTGCCTTCCCATGGACCTTGTCTTCTCACATTTTCAAAAAGCCCTCAAACATTGCAGTGTTCAATATTCAGCTTGCCACTGAAAACATGGTACAAAATACCGTTTACATTCTTACCACAATGGGCGTTTTGGTTAGTTGGTTCTTCAGGAGGTCTTGTTTGTTTCTCGGGATCAGATGGGGTTACTTTCAAAACTTTGGTTTGTAACCCGCTTACTCAAGCTTGGAGGACACTTCCTATTATGCATTATAATCAGCAAAGACAGTTAATTTTGGTTGCTGATCGGACAGATAGGTCTTTCAAAGTCATAGCTACTAGTGATATTTATGGTGACAAGACGTTGCCCACTGAGGTTTATGATTCGAAACTTAATTCTTGGTCTGTTCATCAGATAATGCCTGCTGTAAATCTTTGCTCATCGAAGATGGCGTTTTGTGACTCCAGGCTGTATCTTGAGACCCTTTCGCCACTTGGGTTGATGATGTATAGGCTGGATACTGGTTATTGGGAACAACTTGCAGCTAAATTTCCCCGTTCTTTGTTGGATGGTTATTTGGTTGCAGGGACACAAAAACGTTTGTTCCTAGTGGGGCGTATTGGTCTTTATAGCACACTTCAGAGTATGCGAATTTGGGAATTGGACCATTCAAAGATTCTTTGGGTAGAGATAAGTAGGATGCCACCTAAGTATTTCAGGGCATTACTGAGGTTATCAGCAGAGAGATTTGAATGTTTCGGGCAAGATAATTTGATCTGTTTTACTTCTTGGAATCAAGGTAAGGGTCTATTATATGACGTCGGTAAGAAAGTGTGGTCATGGATTGCTGGCTGTGCTCTCCAGTCTTACAACAGCCAAGTATGTTTCTATGAGCCAAGATTTGATGTTTCCATTCATTGAGGTGAATCTCTGCTTTGTGGATGGAGTTCCAATGTATATCTAGAGGTCTATGAGAGTTTATCCTTCGATGCATCTTCCCATTGCAGCATTTCTGCCTCCTCTTCACATGACACCTACACAAGCTGGAAGCTTGTTGAACTGGGAAAATGGTATGTTTGTTGCTCATTTTCATCTCTTGAGCCGCTGTCTTCTACATTTTAAAACCGCATTAGATACTCCAGCATTTGGCATTACACACCCCACCAGAAGAAGCATGTTTTTTTGACTGTTTTTTTTGTTTCACATAGCTAGTAATATATTGGCATCAGGATTAGGTATTATGATGTTGCAGAGATGGGGTACTGGATGCGTTTAAATTCTTAGATAAGGACTTGAAATTTTTGGTTGATACACATTATGGCTGGCAATCGAAGAAGAAGATGGATATACGGCCTTTCTTCAGTTTATTAGTACGCTACCAAATGGTCAATTTCGTGCAAGTTCCCGACTTATTGGGCTTCAGTATATATGTACTCTCCTTGAATATTCAATATCATGCAAGTTCCCTGAATTATATGAATTTTTTGCTTAATGTTTATGTGTACTGTCCTGAAAATGTCTAATAACACGAGAGTCCCCCGTTGATAGTTCATTACTTGATTTTGTTCATTTTCTCTGGAAATTCATTTAAGCAATATATAGGTAGCTTACATATTTCAGTGTGACACTAACTGGCAATTCTATGTAACCGTAATCATCTTCGTTCGAGTCCACTGGTCCCCTGAGTCTGACTCCCCTCTGTTCCTACTGCTGTAATTTTCCCTTAAAGCTTATCTTAGTATTCAAGTGATATACTTGTAGATAGGAATTGAACTACTTAGATGAATGATTCAGTAATCTTGATCAATGGATAAACACATATCTGGAATTTTATACCGAGACCATGAACGACTGGTACTGACTGGGTGGATCTCTCTTTCCAATATTATGCTCTGTTGTACAATATTATATTGGACTGTAATCTACACCTTCTAGATCAGTCAGAATGATTCTTCCAGTTCCATAACCTTTGTTCTTTAAAGTTTAAACTGGCCAGTGGTTTTTGTTATACTATGGAGGAAAACGATTTTTTTTGGAATCAATGGCCTTCAGAAAGGCTAATGATCCCCTCAAGAGTTGGCAGAAACCAAATTGAAGGAACAGACCAATACATAGAGGAATTGTTTGATTTTTCCCATTGAGCTAGCTCATGAGCAACATAATTACAAATACGAGGTTGAAAGGTAAAAATACAAGCCACTAAACTAGAAGAGAAAAACTGAATATCCTTAAAAATAGCATCCGTTCTGGAATCTCCATCAAACACGCCTATTGAAAATTGGTCAATGAGATCTTTAACATCACTTTCAATGATAATGTGAGTGAATTTTTGCTCCATAGCTTTCTTCAAGACTGCCCAAATAGCTCTGGCTTCAGCTTCTTCAGCAGAATTTACTTCAAAAACTAAGGATGCACAGAAGGAAGCTTTGCTTGAGATATCCCTCATCACATAGCCTGCACCATTAGTTCCAAAGATATCACCAAAAGCTCCATCAGTGTTACATTTTATCCCGCCAAAAGAAGGGGGCATCTACTTGTCACACAGGCCAACAAGAATAAAAATAGAGATATTTAAGTTAGGCTTCCTAGTTAGGAGCATTGCTCTGGCCCTGCCTAAGACAGTCATATGGGTTTCTTTAAGATTTTGGAAAACCAGATTGTTTCTACTCCTCCAAAGGGACCAAAGAACAACAACAAAAAGGCACTGAGCCTCATCAGGGAGTTTGGAAACATGATCAATAAAGGCACTGAGCCAAAACATCATCCAGTCAAGAAAAGACTTGTTGTGAAAAGCATGAGTGTTAACACAAAGAGAGGATAGAAACAAGACACGGCTAGCAAAAGGACACAGAACCAGGGCATGCATAACATACTCATGAGGATTATAATATCTGGAACACTCAACACTATGCATAGGCATCCTAGTGTGAAACGATTCTAGCAGACATAGCATTTCTAGCAGCTTTCCATGTAAAAACTTGGATTCTATAAGGAACCCTAATTTTTCAAATGCGTCCAAAGATTGATACAAGGGGAGGGCCTAAGTCCTCTAAGTTCGATGTAAGCAGATTTAGAGGTAAATCCCCAATTATTTGAAAGATCTCAAGCCCTTCTATCAGGAGTGCATAACTGGCTTAAGGGAATTGTGATAATCTTCTTTACAGAAGCATAATCAAAATGGGTGTTTAATCTAGTAACATCCCAAGATCTAGTAGTAGCATTAATAAAATAAGAAACCTTGATATTAGAATCAGGAGGAACAAGGGGGTTAGGTGTGGCAAATCCCAGTGATGGAATCCATTTGTCACACCAAGGATCAATAAATTGACCATCCCCTACAATCTAAGAAATAAAAGGCTTAATTAATTCCCTCATAACATGCAGGCACTTCCAAGTCCAAGAGCACTTGTTAGAACACTTAGCATTTAAGAAATAAGTTATGGGGAAGTATTTAGCTTTAAGGACATTGGCTAGCATGCAATTATGATTTTCAATAATCCTCCAAGCATTTCTGGCCAGCATAACCAGGTTATTTTACTCAGCTTTCCTGAATCCCAGTCCACCTTCTGATTTAGGAAAACATAAAATATCCCAACCTAGAAGGTGGAACTTCATATCTTTGGGATCAAGGGTTTCTCCCAACCAAAACTTGCAAAGGTGGGAATCTATTTTTTTGCAAAGATATTTGGGAATAAAGAAAGCTCCCATTTGAAAAAGAGGAATGGCTTGACCAATATGTTTAATTTGAGTAGTTCTAACAGCTTGAGACAGGAGCTTATGGAGCCATACAGAAATCCTGGCATCAATAGCTTGGAGCATACCCATATAGGTTTGAATTTTAGAGGCTTGAAACACAGTAGGAGTGCTAAGATATTTTTCTCCTAAATCCCTGTTCTGGATATCAAGAATATTAACAAGTTGATTTTTCCTATGCTCAGGAATTTTCCTACTAAAGAGAATGTCAGACTTATGAAAATTGATTTCTTGGCTAGATGCCAATCAGTATTTTTGAAGATACTCTTTGATAATCTGAAAATCCTCAACAATAGCTTTAGAAAATAGAAGGGAATCATCAGCAAACAAAAGGTGTGTCGTAGCAGGAGCATCTTTACACACTTTTATGCCTTCAAGCAAACCTTTCTTAAAAAAGGCATCTATATAGGAGGATAGAGCCTCGGAACAAATGATATAAAGTTAAAGATATAGAGGATCTTCCTGTCTCAAACCTCTCTCTGGTTTGAAAAGGCCAGTAAGGGTACCATTGAGGAGGATAGAGTAAAACACAGAAGAAACACGCTGATTTATTAACTTAATCCAGTGGTCAGAAAGCCCCATTTTAGTTAAAACGTTCTCAAGAAAGGACCATTCCAGCTTATCATAAGATTTAGACATATCAAGTTTAATGGAAGCAATGTCTTCTGTTTTGTCATTGTGGTTGACAGCAAATATAACCTCATTAGCTAGAAGAATATTATCAGAGATACTCTCCTCTTAGGAACAAAGTCACTTTGATTTTGGGAATTATATTATTCATGAAAGGTTTCAGTCTATTTGCTAGAGTTTTGAAAAATATTTTATAGATAAAATTACAAATCCATATTGGTATATACTGGGAAACTAGTTCAGCAAGGGGAACTTTTGGGATGAGAGCAATATTAGTATGATTAAAGAATCTCCCCCTTTTTTAGCCGAAAGCTCATCTTATTCCCCGGCCTGGTCAGTACCTAACCGGGCCATTTCTTACTTTATTCCAACGCAATGAATGATAGATCAACTCATTTCTCTGATTTGAAAACAAAAAGACTTGTTATTGAAACAACAACGACAAAAACACAGAAGACTATTTCCAATCTTATGGTATAGGATAGAAGTGTCTTTCCATTTTTTCTCAATTTTGAAAAAGTGGGACCTATCCTATTTCTTAATATTATAACTATCATTTCGTTATTTCTTCAAGGGAAGTCTTTATTTGAAGACTTGAGTTGAGTCCATAAAAAAGACTCCGGGGTTTTATACTAGATCCAGTTGATTGGCTCGAATTCCTAAAATTTACCAGCGGAATATGAATAAAATAAATAGGGAAAGGGTATCTTCAAAAAATGAAAGAATCAAACTTTCTCTCTTTTTTGATAAAATTTTGTATTTGCTTGTAAAGTATTGGAGGGTTGAAAAAACGTAGCTACGAATTCTGACACAATTTTTTGTGACTTCAGTGGCTCTTTAAAGAACTCCCAGCAAAAAAAAAAGATATAATCTTTTTTTTTTATAAAACTTCTTTTCCTACCTCATCAAGTTCTACCGACAAAAAGCGTCAACGCTCCAATTTAATAATTATATTCTGATCCTATCTTTATTATGTAGGATTCCCTTGTTTGAAAAAAATTCCATTCATATACAATAATCAATTATAGCGGTTATAGTTTAGTGATAAAAGTGTGATTTGTTCTATTAATCACTTAAATAGTTAAGGGGTCTTTCGGTTAATTTGTATTCCGATCAAAAACTTTCTTTCTTAAAAGGATTTTATCCTTTACCTCTCAATGAAAGATTTGAGGAAGAATATACATTCTCGTGATTTGTATCCAAGGGTCAATTCAAAATGGAAAATTGGATTATGGAATTGCGAAGCATAATTTTTTTTAGTTGGATCAAAACTTACAATTGAATGAGTATGAATAAAGGGTCCATGGATAAGGAAAAAAGTGTATTTCAATCGTAACTAGATCTTCCATTTTTTTATTTGTAGAAGGGAAATTGAAGCGAAATAGCTATTAAATGATGACTTAGTTTTACTAGGGCCATCAACATATTGTTTCAGCTCGGTGGAAACACAACTCTTTTCCTCAGGATTCCCATAGTAGAAATGGAGAACGAAATAACTAGAAGTATTTGTTAGAATTACCCCCTTCTAGAGGGATCGTCTATAAAGCGAGTTGTTTTGAATGTATTCAGACAAAAAAGCTAACATATGTGTTATGGGTCGATTTTTTTTTTACAACTTAGATTTCGGAATCTATCCATTTTCCATAAAGGACCCGAATGAAACCAAAGTTTCATGTTCGGTTTTGAATGAGAGACGTCAAAAAGAAAGGCTGAATCGACGTCGAATATAACCCTTAGCCTTCCAAGCTAACTATGCGGGTTCGATTCCCGCTACCCGCTCCATTTTAATTCTGATATACGCATCATTAATGTAAATACGCATATTTCTTTCCTAAATTATTTCAGAAAAGAATCTGGTTCCTTTTTTACAAACAGTAAGATAGTAAAGGAAAAATAGAAAGATAAAATACGGAATGAAAAGGCGTTCATTGTCTAATGGATAGGACAGAGGTCTTCTAAACCTTTGGTATAGGTTCAAATCCTATTGGACGCAATTTATTTCCATCTATTTTTTTTTATCTTTTTATGTCAAGACAGATATTTTGAATGATTTAAATAAGAAACGTTTCTCGACGATTTACTAAGAGTAATCAACTTCTTTATGCTTGTTCCTGAAGTAGAAACCGTTCCACCTGTTTCTTAATAGCTTCCTTCAAAAGAACTTCTGCTTCTTCCAGAAATTTCTTGGTAGAAGATATGATTTCTTGCAATTGAGGTTTATTCGTTTTTAAGTAAGTACGTAATTGAACGAGGAATTTCTTTACCTGATCTATTTCTAATGGGAAAGTAGAAGACAGAAAAATTAACTTAAGTAAGGGGGTATATAGTAGTATTCTCATAGGTTAGAAGTCTCTAGATAACTTGGGAGATTAACTCCGCGACTGAATCGGTGTAACTCAGGAAAATTTCAATCTTTGGTTACTTGATTTAGATGATCATTCCATGATTCCTAAGATCTTTTACTTCAATTTTATCTTATTCTAATCCATATATATCCTTTATTTGAATTTCCTAATGGATTTTCTTTTAATTTCTCTATAGGTACTGGCTGTTGGTGCTTGAGGGGTGCTGAGTGATTTGAGTGGTTTTGCCTTATCAATCTGGTAATCCTTCTTGGTTTGTGAATTATGGATGCACTTTTGATGGAATTTTATCACGCGCTGATTAATTCTGTATTACTTTGGACAAACATACTTTATGATTCTCTTACAAGCCGTTGTATTCAAGATATCCGCCTCTCATTTAATTTCAACAATAACTTAACAGGTTGTAAGAAAATTTTCACCAGGTGTATGACATTCACTAATACTCATTGTGGTGGATATTTGTTTATAATTTTGAGTTACCTCGTTCTTTTCTCCATCTCTTTTCTTTTTCATTGAGATTCACCAAAATTGAAGCAGAATTCACACAAATCCAAAAAAGAATGAAGTTTACTTCGATAACTGATCGTCTCAGAGCCCAAAAAGAGCCCCATCTTTCTACAGAGGATTTGATTTTCAGAGCAGAACAGTACAAATTCTGTTTTCTAGGGAAGCCTTATTCTGTTAAGACCTACACTGTTAGTGAGCTAGATAAACAGTTAAAAATCCTTTGGCACAAAAGTAAATAAATCTTTATTAAAAAGGAGGAGAATGGTTGTTTTCTTATAAAGTTTCATACCCAAGATGAGTATGAAGTGGTTTTAAAATTTCGTCTTTGGTTTCTAGATGGTGATATTTCGGTGCTTGAACCCTGGAATCCCAAAATACCTAAGTCTGCAGTTGATTTAACCAAGCAGCTCTTATGGTTGCGTCTTTATAACATGCAACCAGGTTTTGCAAGCTATAACATCGTCATGGAGATAGCTTCAACAATGGAGAAGTAAGAGAGTTAGATCCACCGGACTGCATTGTTCAGAAGGCTAAGGTGCAAAAAGCTTTGGTACTCATTAATGTGAGAAACCCTCTTCGTAGGGGTTTCTGGATGAAGAATGTAGCTGGTGAAGATGACTGGATAAGATTATTTATGAAAAACAACCCTTTAATTTATGTGGTTTCTGCTACACGATTGATCATAATGAACTTGAGTGTGAAACTATTGCTGCATTTCTGCTCCAACAACAGCGTGGGTACCTCTCTTCCACTTCCATTATTGATGTGCCATCCTGGAAAAATACGGATATGAGAAGCAAAAGGGATACAAACTCTACTGGTAGTCAAGGTCAAACTGACGGAGACGATCAACTTGCAACTATTGCTCAGGGAGAGAACATCAATCCTGTTATGATTCAGGCACAAGTGCAAGACAAGGATGATACTGCTATGATAGTTCATCAATCTTCTAACATGCATGCAGATTCTGCTGTTGCTGATCCATCTCATTTTATGTTGGAGGTTTCTAGAGATATGGTTTCTCTTAAAGAACAAAGTGCAGACAACAATTTGGGAAATATTTCTTTGTCTTCTTCTTCTCCAGTGGCTATAGTGGACTGCAATGACCAAGGTATGCTACAATTTAAATTTAATAATCTTAAGGACACAGATGATGTGGTTCAGAGGAAGGGTAAAAGAGTCAGGCTTGAAGAGGGCCAATCTAGTGGTCCAAAACTTTTAAATATAGAAAACGGAGATAATATAATTAATAAGTCTGAGTTAAATATGGAGAATCAACTTCAGGATTTTAAGTCAACCATAGGTCAGGAAAGTGGGTATGGTTCACATATGGATATCTTAAAGTCATATATTGCTCTAGGTGATATGAATGTCTCTTTTGATGATTACAATGTTGCAAATCTTGATCCAGATAGTCCTAGTGCATCTAGAGCTTTTTCAAAATCACTTCAAGCTTTACTGGCTCATTTTGAAGATAATATGTCCAGCCATAATCCTAATGATGTGAACCCAGAGATATTAGGAAATGAGCATGTTAGTTTGGATGTGAATACACCATCTCCTAATTCATTCTCTTCATTTCATGGTACTTTTTCAGAGCAAAACCACTCTAAAAGATTTAAAGCATCTTCCTCAGGCACTGGCAGTCAGGTACACTCCTCTCATCTTTTACACTTTCAATTTTGCAGTTCTTTCATTTTCAATTTTAAATTTGCTGGTTCTTTTTCTTGGTATCTGAGTTGCATTAGAAATTGCTCCTTTCAATTTTATAGTTTTATAATCATGAAAATTTTATCTTGGAATGTCCAAGGTCTGGCTGGGAAGGACACAAGAGATCATCTAGGAGACATTATAAAATGCATAATCCAGATATAGTGTTTTTAGTCGAAACGAAAGCTGGTTTAGATAAAGCCAAATTTCTGGTTCAAAAATATAATTATCCTAATGTTCACTTTATTAGCTCAATTGGCTTATCTGGTGGAATTGTATTACTTTGGAAAGATGGGTTTCCTTGTTATTGTTTGTGCTAAGGATAATATGATTCACCTACTAGTCACCAGTAACCCTTCTAAACAAGAATGACTTCTTTCTTGTGTGTATGGGTCTACTCATTCTGAGTTTAAGCAACAAAAATGGGAATTTATTAAGGAGATTAGTGAAAATGTCTTTCAACCATGGGTTATTCTGGGTGATTTAAATATCCATATTAGTAATTCAGATGTTTCTACTAGTGTGACTACTCTAGATAATTGGGTTGGCAACATTTTAGATGATGTTGGACTCATGGATTTAGGATATGCTGAACCTCAACACACTTGGTCTAACAGATTAAATGGTAAAGTCCACAAAAGAGCTAGAATAGATATGGCTCTTCATAATTCCAACTGGATAAGAGAATTTCCAGATTCTAAACTGTTGCATCTTCCATTTTTAGGATCTGATCATAAACCTATCTTACTTGTCATTGAATCGGATTGTATTAAGCCTAGAAATGTGTGGAAGTTTTACATATGTTGGTTAGAAAATCCAAATTTCTCTAAACTCATTGTTAATTCTTGGGATTCCTCTCCAACATAACTTAATTTGTCTCAAAAGTTATCTAATGCAAGGAGGAAACTTTCTAGGTGGAATAGAGAATATTTTGGCAAAATTGGTTTTCACTTAAAATATATTAAAAATCAATTATCTTTTCTCCAAGAACAGCCCTATAGTGATGCCATCTCTCAGAAGATTCATCTTACTATTCAAAGGTTGAATTATTGGAAAAAGATAGAAGCGGATTTTTGGCAACAAAAATCAGGGGATCGTTGGTTAAAGGATTCTGACAATAACACTGCTTATTTTCATGCCTTAGCCAACATAAGAAGGTCTAGAAATCACATATCATCTCTTAGAGATGATCAGGGTAATTGGTTTCATTCTCATCAAGACTTAGAAGCTCTTCTTACTAATCATTTTTCTTCTATTGCTAAGACTACAAACCCTCAATTTCAGCAAGATTCTTTTGATATTATTTCTCCAATAATAACTCAAGAGGATAATGCTTCTTTGCTTGCTATGCCAACTGAAGAAGAGATTCTTAATGTGCTTAGAGATATGCCAAGTTGGAATTCACCGGGCCCAGATGGGTTCCCAGCTGGATTCTTTCTATCACAATGGCAAGTTGTTGGTAAGGATGTAGTCAAGATGGTGCAACAATTTTTTACAACTAAACTCATGCCACAGAGTATAAATCAAACTGTTAATTGCCTAATCCCTAAAAATAAGCATCCAACAACACCATATGATTATAGACCGATTGGCCTGTGTAATATAACTTATAATATAATCTCCAAGCTTATAGTTATGAGAATGAATCCCCTAATGTAGAAAATAATTTCCTACTCAAGCTGCGCATTTCCCTAAGAGATATATTAATGACAACATCGTCGTGGCGCATGAGTTAATTCATTCTATGAAGAAGTCTAGAAAGAAAAGTGGTTTGGTAGCTCTAAAACTAGATATGTCGAAAGCGTTCGACAGAGTTTAATGGAGTTTCATAGACAAAATGCTTGCTTATTTAGGATTTTGTGAAGACTGGCGTACCATTATCTCTTAGTGCATTTCAACAACTACGGTGTCGATAAGACTGAATGGTAGTACATGCCAATCTTACATTCCTACTAGAGGACTGAGACAGGGGGATCCTTTATCCCCCTATATCTTCATCATCTCTATGGAATACCTAGCGAGGTCCTTGTTACATGCAGAAGAGAACAAATTACTTTGTGGTATTCAAGTTGCAAAGAATTCGATATCCATTAATCACCTGTTATTTGCAGATGATTGTCTTTTATTCTTTCGTGCTGATCAATCGAGTATTGTGCAAGTACAAAAATGTTTGCAGGAATTTTGCAACATTTCTGGTCAGTTAATCAATTTCTCAAAGTCATCGGCTTTTGTCACGGGTGAATTATCTGAAGAAGAAAAAATGTCCATTAGGCATACACTTCGAGTGAAACGGCTCAGTACCTCAGATAAATATCTGGGGTTACCTATTCTTTTAGGAAAATCTAAATCTACTTCCTTTAAGTCAATTCAGGATTCTTATGAAAACAGGTTCCAAGGTTGGTGCTCTAAAACTCTCAATCAAGCAGCTAGATCAACACTTGTAAGATCAGTCCCTAATTCAATTCTGACCCACTATATGAGTAGTTTTAGGTTACCCAAGAATGTTATTCATAAACTTGATTCAGCTCAAAAAAAGTTTTGGTGGGGTCATAAAACTAATCATGGGCTAAATATGGTTGCATGGAATGCCTTATGTATCCATGTAAACGAAGGAGGCCTATCTTTTAGAAATCTGGAAATATTCAATCTAGCTCTTATCATCAAATTGGCCTGGCGATTATGTACAGAGGAAGATAAGCCATGGGTATAGGTAATGAAGGCTAAATATTCTCCATATTTTAGTTTTCTTCATGTACAAGAATCCCCTTATAATTCTTCATGGATTTGGAAGGGTATTCAAGAAGGCTTATTCTATGTAAGGAAATTTCACAGATGGGATGTGAGAGATGGAAATTTGGTATGATAAGTGGGTAATTGGTCTAGATTATCCTCCAATACCATAAAAAACATTTAGTGAACCGGCTACATTAGTTTTTGTTTCAGACTTGATGTTACAAAATCCTAGAAGATGGAACTCTCAGCTTATCCTTGATCTTTTTCCAGAGGACACAACTCAATTAATCCTTAGAATGAATCTGGTTCAGCAGGGTCAAGATAAACTAATTTGGGAACCAAGTAGAAATGGTATCTTTTCTGTTAAGTCTACTTATAAAGCTTTAATGAGTCCGCCGAATGAAACTCACCTGAGGTATCCTAATAATCCACAAGTTAACTGGAAAAAACTGTGGAAATCCTCAGCGCCGCACAAAATTAAGCTATTTGTATGGAAATGTCTAAAGCATATAGTACCAACAAGACTCAAACTTAGTAGTTATATGAGTAATATAGATACCACTTGTCCCAGATGTTTGCAAGCTGAAGAGTCGTTGCATCACATGTTAGTTCAATGTGATTATTACAGGTTTGTTTGGTTGGCTATGAACATAAATATAGCATCAATACAGAATCAAGGTATTGATATCGCTGTTTGGATAGCTAGTTGGTTTAATGATTCAGGTTCTCTCTCTTCGGAGGATAATCAAAGATGGTTAATGACTCTAATGATCACTGCATGGTACATTTGGAAAAATCGCTGCTCAAAGCTCTTTCAAAATAAAAATCAAAGTATCCGCATAACTGTTTCTTCAATTCAGAATATGGTGCAGAAATGTTTATGTAATATTACTTCATCAAAGATTGTTAGAATTCAAACCTGGTCTCCTCCTCCATCACATGTGTTCAAAGTTAACGTGGATGCTTCATTTGATCCTTATTCTTCTGAATTTGCAATTGGTCTTATAATTCGTGATTCTACAGGTCACTGCCAAGCCATTAAATGGAGATTCTTCCATGGAGGAATAGAGGCTGAACAGGCTGAAAGTCTAGCCATGAAAGAAGTTATATTGTGGGCTAGATAATGTCATCTGCAACAAGTTACTTTTGAATGAGACTGTCTCAATATAATTAGCTCTATCAAGCAGGCCATTCCCGCAGTTCACTGGATGAATTAGGGGATTGTAGATGAAATAAGACATATGTTGAATGCTTTTTCTTGGTTTTCTGTTAGTTATGTAAAAAGATCAGCGAATAATGTTGCTCATGTTATCGCAAATTTCTCCAGGTTAAGTAGATATTCTTTTGATTACTCTAGCAACTTTTCAGATATATTTTGTCAAACTATAAAAGAAGATCAAATATCTATGAATGTAAGTTAATCTTAATAATATTTGGCTTTTTGCATAAAAAAAAAAGATTTTAGCTATATGCCCAGTTTTAAAGCAAGTCTGGGTCATATCAATGACAGCCTCTCCAACAATGTCCCAATGTTTCTAGTAAAACAGACCAGTGAATCCATCAGGTCCAGGTACCAACAAGACTCAAACTTAGTAGTTATATAAATAATATAGATACCACTTGTCCCATATGTTTGCAAGCTGAAGAGTCGTTGCATCACATGCTAGTTGAATGTGATTATTCCAGGTTTGTTTGGTTGGCTATGAACATAAATATAACATCAATGCAGAATCAAGGTATTGATATCGCTGTTTGGATATCTAGTTGGTTTAATGATTCAGGTTATCTCTCTTCGTAGGATAATCAAAGATGGTTACTGACTCTAGTGATCACTGCATGGTACATTTGGAAAAATCGCTGCTCAAAGCTCTTTCAAAATAAAAATAAAAGTATCCTCATAACTGTTTCTCCAATTCAGAATATGGTGCAGAGATGTTTATATAATATTACTTCATCAAAGATTGCTAGAATTCAAACCTGGTCTCCTCCTCCATCACATGTGTTCAAAGTTAACGTGGATGCTTCATTTGATCCTTATTCTTCTGAATTTGCAATTGGTCTTATAATTCGTGATTCTACAGGTCACTGCCAAGCCATTAAAGGGAGATTCTTCCATGGAGGAATAGAGGCTGAACAGGCTGAAAGTTTAGCCATGAAAGAAGATATATTGTGGGCTAGACAATATCATCTGCAACAAGTTACTTTTGAAGGAGACTGTCTCAATATAATTAGTTCTATCAAGCGGGCCATTCCCGCAGTTCACTGGATGAATTAGGGGATTGTATATGAAATAAGACATCTGTTGAATGCTTTTTCTTGGTTTTCTGTTAGTTATGTAAAAAGATCAGCGAATAATGCTGCTCATGTTATCGCAAATTTCTCCAGGTTAAGTAGATATTCTTTTGATTACACTAGCAACTTTTCAGATATATTTTGTCAAACTATAAAAGAAGATCAAATATCTATAAATGTAAGTTAATCTTAATAATATTTGGCTTTTTGCATTAAAAAAAAGACTTTAGCTATATGCCCAGTTTTAAAGCAAGTCTGGGTCATATCAATGACATCCTCTCCAACAATGTCCCAATGTTTCTAGTAAAACAGACCAGTGAATCCATCAGGTCCAGGTGCCTCCCCCCCCATTTGAAATACAACATTCTCATCTCCTTAGGGGAGAGAGGGGAATTCATGTTAGAGTTATCAGCAGCTGAAAATTTTACAGGGAGGTCTTGAGGGATTTCATCTTGAAACTGTTGGGGGTGGGAGGAGTAAAGATTTAAAATAATCTATAAAAGAGGTTCCAATACTATTTTTATCAGTTAGAATAGTACACAAGGAATCCTTAATCCAACTAATGGCATTTTTTTTCTTCTAAAGAGAGTGATTCTATGAAAATAAGGAGAATTTCTATCAGCTTTCATGAGCCAAACCTCTATAGATTTTTCCTTCTAGTATAGTTTCTCTAGATTGTAGAGGTATTCCAGTCTGGCTCTCAGTCTGGCAATAGAGCCAGATTCAGTTGGATTAGAAATCTGCACTTCAACTAATTCCTCCCTTGTGGTAGATATATTGGTTTGAATATTACCAAAAGAGAATTTATTCCAGTCTCGAAGGCCTTTCTTAGTACTTAGAAGTTTAGCTTTGAGTTTATAAGAAGGGGAGCCCACAATATTGACAGACCAAGAGTTAGCTATAATATCTCTACAGTTTGGATCTTCAATCCACATAGCCATAAAATGAAAAGGTCTAGGCATACAAATGTCCTGAAAGTTGAAACCAATATGCATAGGGCAGTGGTCAGATGAGTTTCTAGGCAGATTATTGACACACAATTTAGGAAAGAAAACTTCAGCAGATTGATTAATAAGACATCTTCAAGGATGAGGTCTGAACCATGTTGCATATTTGACCAAGTAAATCTAGGACCAGAAAAACCAGGATCATGCAAGTTAAACACAGAACAAAAATTCCTAAGGTTTAAGAAATCAGAATCATCTACTTCCAGCCTACCATTCTTATCCTCAGTACCTAAAAGAGCATTAAAGTCTCCTTAAAAAAAACAGGTTCATCTGGAGGTGTATGAGGTAGCTAAAATTGGTTTCCCAGAAAGCTCTTCTTAGACTACTATTGGGTTCACCATATATGAAATAAATGTGGCAAAGTTTGGAATGGATAATATCAGTAGAAGTGACATAGATGCCCCTCGAGCTTGAGGTTAAAATGTTGAGTTGAATCTCCTTTTTCCAGGCCAGAACTAGACTTCCACTTCTTCCAATACTTGGAACATTAAAAGTGCACGGAAAACCCATCTTTTTTAGTCTTCTAGCAGCCAAATATTTGTTCATTTTAGTTTCCGACTGGAAAATGATATCATGGTTGATGTTTCTACATAGCAGACTGAGTTCCTTATTGGAAGTTTTTTTTACCCAAGCCTATAATGTTCTAGCATAACATGTTTGTTAGAGCATTGCTCGGTCGAACTCACATGCGTTGCTATCTCAAGCATGTTTGCCAATGTTAGTGATCAAAACTATAAGTCTTGATTTCTAGTCTATTATAGCTAAGTCTCGGACTAGGATAGAAAGTGTAGTTGAGCTCAAGGACTTCATGGAGATTCATCATACAAGTAGAAGAACTACTCAAGGAACCGGTGAAACTTCTCGACAAAAAGGTATGCGAAGACTTGAACTTATCTATCTATCAAAAGTCTATCTACTCTATCTCCTACTCTTTGAGACAAGAAGTCGTATGCTATATATATAGACTTTGATTATACACATTTGGTATTTCGAGCCGAGTATACCTCGCATATATATATATATCTCGAAATATGAGTTGGTAAGCTTTTCTCTTTAACCAAGTTTATCTTTACCATGTGACAAAAGTCATGATATGTTTCAATCATCTTGAAAATTGCTTTGACGAGAAATGGTGTAACAACTATATAACGTCCTCTAAGAATGCTTCAATGATTGAAATGAGAGTTTAGATTACATAACCAATGGTGGACATAAGCATTGTTGTGGAAACACATTTATGTATAAGTCCCATTCCTTGAACCAAAGTTTGCGAACTTTAGTGATCAAGAGAACCGGAAGAATGGCGTGAGCCAAGTCCGCGAACTCAGTCCGTGAACTGCCGAAGTTCTCAAACCCGAGAATTTCTGCTGGAGTTGACAAACTACTTGCATGAAACTAAGTCCGCGAACCCAGTCCGCGAACCGGCGAAGTTCTCATACCCGAGAATTTCTGCTGGAGTTTGTAAACTCTGCCCGGTAACTTAAGTCCACGAATCTAGTCTGTAAACTTGAGAAGGTTATATATCTGAAGATGATTTCTGAACTTAAACTTAAAAAGACTAAGGAATGCAGTTTGCAAACCATGGCTATAAAAGTTCATGAACCGATTCAAGTGAATCAAATCATCTTTGCTTCAATTGTGTCTTGTGTAGTACATGAGATTTCCTTGCAATTGAACAACTCTCTAGCTAGTTCATTTGAAGTCATTTGAACTAGTTATGGTGAAGAAGAATGTGTTGATATGAAATTCTCATATGATTAACCTTTTGATTAACTATTGTTGAACCAACAAGTGCATAAGTTTGGGTACGGTTAACAAACCTAGAAGCGTGCATTGTCAAGTGTGTGTAACAAGCTAAGTTTTCGATCTAACGGTTGAAAAATATTAGCTTGAATCTAAATCAGGTATTCATCTAACGGTGGATATTGATTTCTTTGTTACCAAGGTAACTTAATTGCAAACCCTGATTTGAAAGACTATATGAGGGAAACTCTAGAATCTTTGCAAAACCAATCCCCACACCTCACGTGTGATACTAGTTTGCATACTAGAGTCGGTTCTCCTTTAACCTTTGGTTTTCTTCTTCTAAAATCAGGTTAACGACTTAAATACTTCATTGGGATTGTGAAGCCAGATCGATACTACTTTTATCGTAGTTGTGTGATCTGATCTTGCATCTTCTATCGTACGAGTACAATCAGATTGATTGGCTTGAGATTGATATCTTCTATAGGCAAGATATAAAAAGTAATCACAAACATCTTCGTCTCGTTGTTTGTGATTCTGCAACATCTTGTTTCGCTACCATACGATTAAGATTGTTATGAGGTGATTAATAACTCTAGGCTTTTCTTCGGGAATATAAGACCGAATTATCAATTGGTTCCTGTTCACCTTGATTATTATCAAAAGATGGAACAAAACCTTTTAGGGTTTATCCTGGGAGACAAATTGATCCGTTGATAGACTTGTCTGTGTGAGACAGATTTGTTTATTGTCAAAGCCTGCGATTTTGGGTCGTAGTAACTCTTAGTTGTGGGTGAGATCAGCTAAGGGAATCAAGTGCGCAGTATCCTGCTGGGATCAGAGGCGTAGGAGGAACAACTGTACCTTGGATCAGTGGGAGACTGATTGGGGTGCAACTACAGTCCATTCCGAAGTTAGCTTGGAGTAGGCTAGTGTCTGTAGCGGCTTAATACAGTGTGTGTTCAATCTGGACTAGGTCCCGGGGTTTTTCTGCACTTGCGGTTTCCTCGTTAACAAAATTTCTGGTGTGTGTGTTATTTCAATTTCCGCATTATATTGTTTATCTTTATAATTGAAATAATACAGGTTGTGCGTTTAGATCATCAATTAGAAAAATCCAACCTTTGGTTGTTAATTGTTATTGATTGATCCTTGGATATTGGTCTTTGGTACCGTCCAAGTTATTCCTTGTGTTTGATTAAAGACTCGCTGATTTCTATTAGCTCGAGTAAATCAAAACAAGAGAGAGATATTAACTCCTTGATATACTCTAATCTAGATTGAGTCTGACTGTCTAGTTGATTCTCTAGCAAAGTATATTGGAGTTAGTCCATACAAATTGCTAAGCGAAATATTGGGTGGTGTTGTTAGACCCCCGCTTTTTCAATGTTGACATTATTAACAGGAAACGGATTCATAGGAATAGCAGTATTAAGAGGGTCATTTAAAGGGGTGGAGGGTGGTTGGGTGGGTGGGAGGGGGGAGGGGGCGGGGGCATAACCGCCACCAAGATGAGAATCATTAAAACCACCAATTTGAGAAGCATCTTGGGTAGAACTGAGACTCGGAGTAGCACCCACATGAAGAGAATTATTGCGAACACCATCATTGCTTGGGGTATCGTCAGCAGGTACATTATAACTACCATAAGGATCAACCAAGGAATGGGTATTGAGGGTACAGTTCGATAGATTGATAGCAAGGAGATCTCCCAATTTGGTGATTGGGGGAAAAAGTTTTGAATAATCTGGTTCAGAGACATCATTTTGATTTGGGATGACCACATTACTAGCTAGAGTGGAAGTGCTGGCTCTAGTTCGTTTTCTTAAATCCGATCTGGAATTGATCTTTCTTTTAAGGTTAGATTGAGCATCATATTAAGCAGCTGATGAGATAACTTCTTCTCCAGTAATAGTAGGATTTTGTGTCGGAACAACAACAATTTTAAACCTTCTAGAAGAATTAGTGGTTCGAATCGGGCCCCGATCTGAAGACTCGGGATTGGCAGAAGATGCTTCAACTGTAACGTTCTGAGTAGTGACTTGCTTGAAAATAACTGGCACACATTATTTAACTGAGTTGAGTTTTGCTGAATCGGCCCAACATCTAAAATATTTAGAGCAGTTAATTGATTAACAAAAATACCCATTTGTAGATTACTTGCTAAGCCTTTTTGAACAATGTTATCAGCGTTTTGGGCTGAATCCTTGGATTTTCCTTTGGTCTTGACATGAGAATCAATGGTACCAATTTGAGTTTCTGGCACTGTTTCAGTTGGAGACATGATAGTATCATTTACCACTATGAAAGGGGTAGATGCAGGATGTTGAGCATATGATTGTTGTGGCATCCTGAGCCTTGAAACGACTAGGATTGCATAGTTTCGAGTTAGAAGAAGCTGCTCCTTGTAATAGCTTCTGTTTAGATTTCCAAGATGGAAAGTTAGCATCTTTGTGATCTAACACACGACATGAAGTACATAAATAACGCGGAACCTTGTAGTATCTGCATTCAGTAAGGAATGGTTGAGATCTTCTTGAAGGAAAGAGAGGAATTCCAGTAGGTAAAGCCTTTTGAACAAAAACTATGACACAAACTTTGACATTCTTCTTCAAAGGATGAGTTCCATAGTGTGTTTGAGCCTCAATCAGTTCTCCGAGTTTGAAAGTGAGATTTTGAAGATCCTAAAAATCAGTGCATTCCTTTGGGATGTTGCATAAAATCTACCAGGTAGAAACTTGATAATTTAATAGCCAGCCAGTAGGAGGGACAACTCTAAGAACCATTAAATAACCACAAGAATACCAGGGTCATTGCTCATTTACTCTATTAAAATCACTCTCTGCTAGAAATCTAATGAGGACTTTATTTCTCAATCCATTAAAGGTGGTAACAGTGGGGGTTTGAGCTAAAGGCCATTGATTACAGATGTAGTAACGAATAGAAGATGTAGGAATCATAGTTTCACAACAAATGTAGCCAACCATACACCATTTCCAGTTATTATCATTTTCAGCTAGAATAACTGTTTTGTTGATGAAAACTGGTTCAGTAAGAAAAGATGGTAGAGTTAATTTCTCAACCATTTGGGTTGTGAGATTTTGAATGTCAGGACTTTCAGGTTTAGTATTATCTTGAGAGGAAGAGGGTTCGATGTAGCTTATAAAAGTGATGGTGATAAAAGGATTTTTATCAGAGAGGGAAGCTAGTTTAGATATTAAAATAGGAATTTGGATGCAAAAGATTCTAGTTTTGGTACTAGAATGGTGATATAGACCTATCAAACATATGTAAAGATGCAAACAAAAACTGCCATCTGAGGTGTACTAAACCTTAAAATGGGAAGTGTGTGAGAGAGTTGAAAATAATCTAAAAGGTAAGTAGATGAGGAATGGTGCAAACTTATGTAAGATTCCCTTTTTTGTATTTAAAAAAAGTGACCTTATCAGAAGTTTTATCTGTCTCGATACCACTTTTCAGAAGATATGAAAGGGACTGTGGTTTGAAACTCACGTGGGACTGGTAGAAAAATACAGGCTAACAATTTGTCCAAGCAACCAACTTAAGATTTTTCTCTTCACATGTAGCATATACGTAAGCATGATAAAAGTAGAGGTTGTTGAGTATTTAAGAGGTTTGTCTTGGCTAGGTTGGTTTACAAGAATGTTATTGCACAACCTGCCAAATGTCATCAAAACATTTTGGTAAGGTAACAAAAATGAATGGTAGTTATAAGAAAGATGTTGGTTGGGGTAATTTTTTGATTCATAGCTATTGAGTAAAGGGGTCTTTTTTGCATGGTGAGAAATGGTGTTGGCCAGATTGGTACCAGAAATAATCCAACTACTTGACATGCCCCAATTAGCAATGGTGCCTCTCAACAGGTGTCGGTTACTCTGAATCTGCATAAAACCAAAAGTTTTAATTAAAACCCAAATAAACTCTTCAAATGTAGGTGACCTAAAGATGCACTTATTAATGACAGTTCTAACAGGAGTAAAGGCAAATGAAGCGTCTAAAATTAGACTTTGAAAATAGGGTTTAGTAGAGTAATGATGGCTTTGGACAGGGTGTGCATGGCATTTAAATGGCATGAATAGCCAAGCGACATAACACTTGACCAAGCGCCATAAAAGGCCATTTAAGGCTAATCTACCACCATTATTTAAGGAGGAGATGGAAATAAGCAGTTTATTATACCAAATAAATCCAAAATAAGAAAAAGAGAGACTAAGTAAAAGAGGAATGGCCGAAAATGGGAGCAGTTCAGCAAATAGGAATCACCCCGAGTAACCACCCGATTCAGAGGCAATGCGACATGCAAAGAGTGCGATTGAAGCTTTATCAAGTACTGAGACGGAGAGATTAATTCCTTATGAATCTGGAAATAACCAAGAAGAAAGAACAATAAGAGAAAGAAGAATTCAGAAGGTTAAGTATTGATAACGTTGATGGGTTTTAATTGTGGATGAAAAAAGAGAGATGTTTTTGATGCACGACGAACTATCGAAAGGCTTCAGAGTAGAGGTGAATGGAAGTGTTCATGGGAAAGACTCGGGGTGCAACTAAAAGTGAAAGTGGAGATGAGGCCAATAATTTTGAAGCAAAAAAGGAAGGAGAAAACAGTGATGATTCAATGAAGAGAGCAGAGAAAGCAAAGGCTGCGGAGAGGAAGAGGAAGAGGCAACAACAATTTGAAGAAGTAATGCGATAGGATTCTGAAAAGAAACCTACATGTGATGACCGCAATCGCACGAGGTCTAACTAGTAGACAGCGGCAAGTACAGGTCATTCCCACATGGAGCGGTGGAAATACCGAAATCAATATCTCTAATGAACTAACCAGAAATGATGTTTTTTGGATTTTTAGAATGAGAAACCTAAAACGAAATAATAAAATTAAACTAAACTAATAAAAGAAATTCAATGGGAGAGTTGGTAACCAGGGTTTTATTGACATCCACCACTATTTCCTTCAAATGCTGAAATGAAACATAATTATGAATTAAATGTTTATTGTTCATTCTATTGCCTCTTCACAAATATAGGATCGAGAAGAAGATAATTCGTATTATGATAATCTTATCAATTTTGGTTACACAGCCCATGAATATATAGAGCCCAATATTAAAGCAAAGATCCTATATACTAGGAAACAATATATTATCCTTAAATAAGGATATATATTAACACTCCCCCTCAAGTTGGTGCATAGATATCACACATGCCCAACTTGTCCAGAAAACTCAAGTATTTTTTGCTTGACACTCCATGTGTGAGAATATCTACAAGTTGTTCTTCAGACAGAACCGGTGGCAGCTCAATAATGTTGTTGTCCAGCTTCTCTTTGATGAAGAATCTGTCAACCTCCACATGTTTAGTACGATCATGCTGAACAGGATTATGAGCAATATCACGCGCATCTTTGTTATCACAATACAGAGTAATAGGATCCTTGAGAGGAACCTCCAAATCCTTAAGGAGAAGCCTCAACCACAAAGTTTCACAAATGCTATCTGTCATACCTCTGAATTCAGCCTCTGCACTTGATCGTGTAACAATATTTTGTTTCTTACTTCTCCAAGTAACTAACTTACCTCCCACAAAGGTAAAGTAGCCCGCAGTAGAACGTCTGCCATCTATTTCTCCTGCATAGTCAGAATCTGTATATGCCACAACCTTTCTATAATCTTCATTTTTAGAGAATAAAATTCATTTTCCAGGAGCAGACTTTAAATACCTCAAAATACGTAAAACTGCATCCATGTGTTGTTCACCTGGATTGTGCATGAATTGACTAACAACACTGAGTGCATAAGCAAGATCTGGCCTTGTGTGAGATAGATAATCAATCTCCCCACAAGTCTTTGATATCTCTTTTTATCAGTAGGAACTTGATCAGGTTCAATATACAGATTTGTCTTTTCTTCTCAAGGTGTATGGACTGGATGACATGCTGACATGCCCACTTCTTTTAGCAGATCAAGAACATATTTCCTTTGTGATAAGAAAATTCCTTCACCTGATCGAGAAACTTCAATCCCAAGGAAGTATTTCAATGAACCAAGATCTTTCATTTGAAATTCCTGTGATAAGTATCTTTGCAAAGATTTCCTCTCCTCTGGATCATTTCCTGTCACCACCATATCATCTACATATATGATAAGAGCAGTAATTTTATCCTTCCTTTTATTTATGAACAAAGTATGATCAGAATTACTCTGACGATATCCAAAGTTCCTCATAGATTTGGTGAATCTGCCAAACCAGGCCCTTGGAGATTGTTTTAGTCCATACAATGACTTGTTTAGCTTACATACCTTCTTACCATGAGATCCTGGAACTGAAATACCAGGTGGGATCTCCATGTAAACTTTTTCAGTTAATTCACCATGCAAGAAGGCATTCTTTACATCAAACTGCTGCAAAGGCCAATCCAAGTTTGCAGCAAGCGATAACAAGACTCGTATTGTGTTGATTTTCGCTACTGGAGCAAAGGTTTCTGTATAGTCGATACCATAAGTTTGGTTGTACCCTTTAGAAACTAATCTTGCTTTATAACGTTCAATCTCACCATTTTCCTTGTATTTAATGGTGAAAATCCAACGAAACCCCATAATATTTCTTCCTTCTGGACAATCAACATAATCCCGAGTATCATTCTGAAAAAGGGACCTCATTTCTTCTTCTATAGCTGCTCTCCGTTTTGGATCAGCTAATGCTTCCTGTACATTGTTAGGAATAAAAACAGTAGATAATTGATTCATGAATGCCTTATTAGCTTTAGACAAACGATGGTGAGAGACATAATGACTCATAGGGTACTTAACCTTACTAGAGATTTCAGGTTCATATCTGGGTTTAGGAATACCTCTATTTACATGTTGCCGAAGTTATTTCCTTGATTCTTCAAGAACATCCGTAGCAGACGATTGGTTTGGTGTTTCATCTTCTTGAGGGTAACGTAGACTCTGGAATCTCTTCTATCATAACCTCATCTTGAATCTCTATATCACGATCCAATACTGTACTTTCTGTTTCTTCTCTTGAAGAACCTTCATCAACAGATTATCTTACCATATCATCAGAGTTTATAATAACAGATACATCAATTTCCAATATATCTTCATCATAGTTAAGAGTCTGAATTTCCTTATGGTACTCCCCCTGAAGTTCAGACTCACATGAAAAATACATAGTATCTTCATGAAATACAACATCCAAAGTAACAAACATTCTTTTGGTTGGAGGATGATAGCAACGATATCCCTTTTTAGTTGTTGCATATCCCACAAATACACACTTCATAGCTCTAGGAGCCAACTTATCACGTTGGTTCTTGTGCAGATGAACATAAGCTACACAACCAAACGCATGAGGCGGCAGATTAGGAACAATTGGAGCCACAACTTCTTCGGCAAGAGCTTGATGGGGTGTTTGAAACACAATGGTACTGGATGACACTCGATTTATAAGATATGCTGCAGAAGTTAGTGCCTCTCCCCAATACATCAATGGTATATGTGCTTCTATCAATGAAGCACGGACCACTTCCAGTAAGTGATGATTCTTTCTCTCTGCTACTCCATTCTGCTGAGGCATATTAGAACAAGTAGTTTGATGAATAATTTCGTGTCCCTCCAAATAATGTTAAAGGTCAGAATCCATATATTCACCACCATTATCACCACGAAGTACTTGAATCTGTTTGTTGTACTGAGTGTCAATCATCTTATGGAACTTTTAAAACAAGGCGGTAACTTCACTTTTGTTTTTCATGAGACACACCCACGTCATTATAGTGCAATCATCAATAAAAGTAACAAACCATCTTGAACCACCTAAGGTAGTAGTTTTAGATGGCCCCCAAACATCAGAGTGTATGATCATAAAAGAAACTGGACTCTTATTGAATGATAATGGAAAAGAAGCACGATGGCCTTTTGCAAGTTCACATACTTCACAATGAAAACTAGAAATATCAAGTTTTGCAAATAAACTAGGAAATAATTTTTTTAAATAACCAAACGACGCACGTCCCAATCGTCGATGCCATAAATTTTTTTTGAGATTTTTGTCTCTCCCCCTCAGAACCACCAGCAAGAAGAGTTTGACGCAGCTTATCCGAACTGTTTGACACCAAATCCAGATAATATAGCTTCCCACGCTTAACACCATAACCAATCGTTTGCTTCGTTGTGATGTCCTTAAAAACACAACAGTCAGGCCAAAATATCACCACACAATGTAAAGTATTAGTTACTTGGGAAACTGATAGGAGATTACAGTCTATTGTAGGAACTACTAAGACAGAATCTAAGTTTAAAGGTTCAGTGAAAGATATTGACTCTTCACCAGTAATTGGAGCTTGTGAGCCATTTGCAGTAGAGACTGTTTTTTGTAAGGATGGTTTAAGGGGAGAGATTTGTTTAGAATCACATGTCATATGGTCTGTGGCACCAGAATCAACTATCCATGAATTATTCGAAACAAGTGAAGAAACATTTAAAAACTTACCATCGTTACTTGTCCTTGCTATTGATGCAGATATTACCATGGAATCCTTTCCTTTCTTTGTTGAAGCCATTGGAGCAGTGGAGTTTTTCTTTGTCTCCTTCTTCCTCTCCAGATGTTGATCCCACCAATCTGGATATCCAACCAACTCGAAACACATGTCAATTGTATATTCAGATTGATTACAGTGTGTACACTTAAGTGATGACTTGTTCACCTCAGTCTCTGAGTATCTCTGAAAAGACCCTTTTTGATTGTACCGGTTTCGAGTTGCCATAGCAGCAGGTTCAACTTCTTCCGATTATTTTGTCATCGTTGTACGTCGAACAGATTCACGACGAACGACTGCATAACATGATTCCAATTCAGGAAAAGGATCCTTTCTCAAGATTTCACCACAGATCTGCTCAAAACTTTCATCTAATCCAGCAAGGAATATATGCACCCTTAGGCGCTGAATTGATTTTCGATAGGCTTCAATATCATTAGAATTCTCCATAACCACCTTGTCACGATGATCCAACTCTCCAAATATTTCAGTTAGTTCTCCATAATAAATTGAGAGTGCTGTGCCATTTTGTTTTGCCGAAAACGCTCGTCGACTTAGAGTAAATACCTGCATCTCATCATCTCCATCATAAAAGGCTTTAGATAATGCATCCCAAATCTCTCTAACAGTAGGTAACCAAATATATCTCTTCATGATTTCAGGTGACATAGACATCAACAACCATCTCTTGACCTTTTGATTATCTGTGTGCTACTTCTCATATCTTGGATCTTCCTCGGTAGGTTTTCTTGTCCTTCCCATAATAAAGGAGGTTTTTTCTTTTTCAGCAATATGCATCTCCATAATTTGTGACCACAAATCATAGTTTGTTTCATCAAGAACAATCCCAGCCTTGAATGTTGCACCTTCAGATTGCACGATAATAGGAGTAGATTTGTTTTCCATCTGCCCTTTTTTTTTGATTTATTTTGGTATAATTCTGAATCACTACCCATGATTCAAGAACCCTAGCTCATAGATACCATCTTCACAAATATAGAATCGAGAAGAAGATAATTCTTATTATGATAATCTTATCAATTCTGGTTACACAACTCATGAATATATATAGCCCAATATTACGATTAAAGCAAATATCCTATATACTAGGAAACAATATATTATCCTTAAATAAGGATATATATTAACATTGCCATCACCTATTATAGATATTAGAGTCGCAAATATCACCGGTATACCCTAAGCATGGCACATCAAAAGACTAAATCCAAGCATGAACCATCAAATTGCATCAACGAGAAAGTTGTACGAAATTAAATAAAAGTTCGCAAATTTTATATGGCTTTTCTAAGCATAACCTATCAAAGTTTTTAACGAAGCATAGATCATCAAATAATAAGACATTTGTATTTGTAAAACTGTCAATAAAGCGCAAAAGTTTTTTAAAACCGGTGAAGCAACACTTATGTTTTCGATCAATCACTAAACATTATTCAAAAATTAATCAATTCAAATCATATTGGTTTATTGCAAAGTCATTCAATTTAGAGTTGCCTGATACCCAAAGTGGTTTCAATAATAAACCCTAATTACGAAGAAATCTAGCAATACATCAAAATGGATTTCTCAAAACCCATAAAAATAATCAAGAAAAGATAGAAAGATTAAACCAAAAGAAATGTCGTCTCCTCTTCCCTTGGTTATGCGCAAACCTCCAGGACGGCTCCAAGTTCCACCTCTCTGGCCGCCGGCCTCCTCTCTCCAAAACAGAACTCCAGTACCGGCCTCCCTTTCCGTTTCTGTTCATTCTTTTCTTTATAGTCTGCTGCGAAGATAATACCTAGCAAAAACTACCCAATAGGCCCAGTCCAATGACCACCGTTGCCCAAAACCAGAGTCCGGCCACTGCCTATTTCAGTCCGTCTAAAATTTAGCACCCACCGGCTGCACATGCTCTCAATCCCGGCTATTACTTTCTGAGCATCTCCTCCATTATGAATTCAAATCAGCCAACATAAGATTCATCTGCTTTGCGAACAGCTCCATTGAACCACTCTCAAATCATTCCCATATTCTCATGCACAAGTTTCTTGCCTTGCTGCCAAGTACAGAAGCAACAACCCCCAATTCTATTCAGCAAAAAAGCACTCATTTCAATCGTCGCCTAGCTTGCTGCTGCCATCAGGTTGGAACTTGATTCCATCTTCTTTTGTTGCCTGTCAAGATTCCTTGACCTGCCAAATCTCGTCACCAACAAAAACCAGTACCATCTTCATGAACTTTTGGATGAGTAGCTTGAGCTCCATGCGAACTCGTAGCTGCTGTAGAGACCGAGAACCAGCAGAAATCTTCTCGATGCACCATCTTCTTCTCCATTACGTCTGCAGGCCTTTTAAACACCATTGCCGCCAGTTTGATTCATTGCTTTCATGTCCGAACTCTATCTACAGCCACCGTTAGCCCACTGACTTAGCAATGCCCATTTCTTCTCCTGCCTTTACTTTCCGATTAACGTCAATGTCAGACCACCTGTACACGGCTACAATCACCGGCAGTAACAACTCAGCCAATTTCCAACAAATTCGATCCATCTTACACTGCCACAAACCTTCTTCTTCCTGTTTCCACCAAGTCTTGGCATCCACCGGCTCACAGCTTAAACATGCTTCTTTCCATCTGGTCACCACTGCATGCACCATGGACTCGAGCAATTTCTTCTTGCTGCTAAATCGATCACCATCCATTACTAATTCAGCCAACATACTTCCGTCTTCACTTCATCTCCTCCTATTGAACTCACTATCATCCTCTACCAGTTGCAACTAGCTCAACCAAAAACCAACTCCTCACCGTTCACCACAGAACTGTTGGGCACCAGCTCCTTGAAAGGAATGTAGAACATCACCTGGTTGTGTTTCTCTTTCCAATTCGATAAGAACATTCAACTTCAGTGAGAAATGAAATCTCATTTGTGTTTGGTAGAGAATATAAAATGTTGATGAAGAAATGTGGAGGAGAGATGGGCACGTGTCCAAGCCTACAGCATCCAAATGAAAATTCCAAATGAAAATTCCTTTTTCACACCCTGAAGTCTTTGTTCACCTTTTGGCCCTGCATTGTGGGCTACCTGCCAACTAGTGTCCGTGAAATTTAGCCTTCTCAGTGTGATCTTTAAGGTATAAGTTTGGTAGTATTTTGCAGTAGATGCCATTTAGCTCATAATTTAGCCGTTTATTCTCCCGTGATCAAATTCGTCTGTACTTTCTACAAAAGCACTGAGATAATAATATTAGACAAAATATCGAAACCTGATTAATATAAATATGGATATAAAATGTAGCATCTACGTGCTTATCATAATGTACAAATTTTATCTTGCTGAGAAGACCAACAACCCTCGAAAGTTTGCTCGAACCATGTCAAAGCCCTTGAATGTAGATTCTGACGGTGATAAGATCCCTGGATTGGACATTGATGGAGAGTCTGTTTTTGTTGGTGTGATGGAGATCTGTAGTGAGGAGGAAGAGGATTCTGAAGATGGAGATCTTTATGGGACAATTTCTTCCTCAGGCAGTGATGATGATGTTCAAGCATGCTACTACGAGGAGGATGAATTTGGAAGCTACAGCGACAATGATGGCGATTCTTGGTGATTGTTTTGTAAGTATGATCAAACATCTTAGAAACAGAGTACTGTGATTTATTAATTGATGTATCTCTTGATCATCTCAGTGAAAACTTGTGGTGGTATTGATGATACTTAGTGTCACTGAAGAAATGTAAGAAAAAAGGAGTTTCAGTATGAAACATTTGGTGGTAGTGTTTTTTGTTGCATGAATGGTGTTAGCGGAAGTATTAAGAGAATTCAGGTAATTTTGGGGTTTAGATTGCATCAGCTGCATGGTTTGAATAGTAGTAGGGAGGGTTACAGAAGTTATGTTGGCTAGATTTTTTGTGTCAGGGAGTCTTGTAATATTGCAGCTTCGGTTTCGGGTTGTGTAAAAAAGAAAATTGTAATAGAACTGGTTATCAGTCGGATTAATAGAAGTAGTATTCTGTTTGGTTTTGCTTTCTTGGAATGTAATTAAACCAGGTGTGTTCTTCCAGTTGTTTTGAACATCAGTATTGATAGAATTATGGGAGGTGTTGGTTTGATGAATTTGAATGTAATAGTTGTTTTTTTCCCCTCTTTTGATTCCATTAATAATGAATATAGTATAGTATGTGCACAAACCGGTAATGTTCTTGATGAAAGAAATTAGGAATCCAAAGTAGAGGTAGAAGAAGTTGATAGAACTAAGCTTGCTAGGATGAACACTGAATTGCATCTGAAACAAGAATTTCTTACGTCACAATGACCGAGCAGAGCTTCAAGAGAGAGAAGTTTCCTTATCGGATTTTTTTTTATGATACATGAAAATACATATTTTGATTCTAGAGGTTTCCGGGTAATTTCCCCCCTAGAAATTTCTGTGGTTAATTTCCATTTGAAGACATGGATATTCACAATTTTCATTATGTTATTAGCAATCATAATATTATTAATGCACGGATCCGTTAGATTTGTCTGATTTTTATTGTTAAAAGAGCTAGGCCAAGAGTTCTGTGATGTTCAACAGAAGAAAAGTTATTTCCATTTTGCTTTTAGTCTTCGAGCCTAATGAGCTCCACTCTTTCCCCTGCCCGGCCAGCCCCCAACCTCTTACTTTGCTTTGTTCTTATAACCTTGTGAAGGGCACCAATTTAACAGGATATTCTGAATACCTTATCAAAAAAATCACAAGATTCCAAGTTGCGGTGAAGGTTATATCATCTCACTGTCTTAATTTTTTATCTGAAACTTTATCATCTGATGCTCACATATCCTTTTTGCAATCATCGTTATGATATGATGAAAAGTTCTCAGTTTGTTATAATGGTCATAAGGGATGATTGTGTCCGTTGTGGAAATCCAACCTTAAAGTAATTGTCTTAGTAGCTAATCAAAGCTTGATCCATGTTTACATAATGTATGTAACCTCTTCACAACCGTGTCTGTTCACTGGTATCTATAGACCACTACAACCCCTAGCCAGGTGGAATTTTATGGGAAGACTTCAATTCAATCATTCCTCAACACAACTTACCATGACTACTCATGGTAAACTTTAATGAGGTGCTCAGTCAAGTGGCAAAAAAAGGAGGAAGACCAGTTAGCTACAACCAGGTAAACAAATTAAGGGGTGTTAAATACACGAGTGGGTTCATAGACTTGGGATTTCAAGGAGATCCATACACATGGACCAACAAACAATAGGGAGCAAATATCATAATGGAAAGATTAGATTGCAGTATTAGCAACCAACTCTGGCTGAATTTACGCCCACACATGATTGTCAAGCACCTTCCAAGAATAGCCTCGGCCATGCACCACTCTTACTCCAAGGAAAACACATCAGCCCACCACTTGCAAAAAGTTTCAAAATCGAACACCTTTGGTTCCTACACCCACACATGGAAAATGTAGTGACTCAATCATGGAACCAATCACACTCACCCTCACCACCAATAAATCTCATGATCAAAATGCAAGATACGACAACGACATTACAGCTCTGAAGCAAAAATACGTGTAGTCACTTGCCTTCTTTGATCAAAGGCATGGAAAACTCTATTCAACATGCCCAATCAAAATGTGCAGTTACCACAGACATAGAACTCCTCTATTGTCTAGAGAATGAGCAACAATGTATGCATACCCACTTGATGCTGGCACAGTGCTACGAAATCCATTGGAAACAAAGATCAAGAATACAATGGCTACAAGAGGGTGATATGAACACAACCTTCTTCCACACAAAAGCTATTATCCATCGCGACATCAACCACATCTCACAACTTCAAAATGAACAAGGAGTGTGGATGACAATCCCATCAACGATTGTTGATGCCATATAACGGTTCTTCACCAACAAATATGTAGCACCACCCACAACCATAGACCACACCTTTTTCAACTGCATCTCCCACAGATTAACACCAACTCAATGCCAAAGCTTAACCAAAGTGGTTACGGAGGAAGAAATCAAAATGGCACTACACTCAATCGGCCCAAACAAAGCGCCGGGCCCAAATGGGTTCACCAGTAATTTCTATACCACTTTTTGGCCCACAGTAAAAGACCAAGTTTGCGCCATGGTCCTTCAGTTCTTTGAGCAATCCCAAATCAATACCCCATTCAATCACATAAACATAACCTTGATCCCCAAAAACCAAAACCCAACTGAACCAAACCACTTCAGACCAAATGGTCTCTGCAGTGTTGCATATAAGGTCATTTTCAAAATTTTAGTCAATAGGATGCGACCTCTCTTGCAATTCATGATTATCCCCTTCCAGAGTTCATTTGTACCCAACAGAGCCATACATGACAACATTTCTATAGCCACTGAGCTATTCCACCACATCAGAACCACCAAACCAACCAAGAATCCAAAAATTGCTCTAAAACTGGACATACAAAAGGTATACGATAACCTGGATTGGGGCTTCATAGAGATCACATTGATGAAAATGGGTTTCCCAGCAATCTTTACAAACTACATCATAAATTGCATTACTTCAGTCTCCTACTCCATCAACTTTAATGGCTCAGCTCAAGGATTAATCAAACCAACAAGAGGCTTGCGCCAAGGTGATCCGCTATCCCCTTATATATTTATCCTATGTGCTGAGGTTCTCTCCACCAATATATGGATCCTTGATCAACAAGGATATCTAAAAGGCATCAAAGTTGGGGAAAAAGCACCACCCATACTACACCTCACGTATGCTGACGACTTGTTAATCACTTGCATGGCTGACCATAGGTCGTGTACAATGTTACAAAATATATTGCACAGATACTCATCTTCTGCCAAGTTATCAACAAAGAAAAGTCATCACTGATCCATCATTCAAAACCGAAACCTGAGTTAGTTCAACACCTAAAGAAAACCTTCAATATCAACACCACTGTTAATCCACCTACATACTTTGGATATAGTCTTCTCACAAATAGGAGATGGCCAAAACACAATGATTGGTCAACATTGGGTTCCTCATACACCTCCAAATCAACCGCTCCCAGTGAGCCATATTCTACTACCCACTACCTTAGTGTCCCATCTGATTGACCAACCATTAAACACTTGGAACCGTAGCACAATATTTTACTCCTTCTCAACCGATATGGCTCACCAAATCACCACCTCCCAAATAACCCAATACTCGACAAAACCATTTGGCCTTTCACAAAAAATGGAAACTACTCCTCAAAATCTGGTTACACCCATCTCATATCCATGCAACCTCCCACCCAAACAAACCAAACTCGTTCCCATCAACCTGTGAACATCAAAGCAATCTGGAAGCTAAGATGTCCACCAAAGATTAGACTTTCCTTGTGGAAAGTCGGACACAATGGCCTACCAACCTTCAAACAGCTACACATGCTAAATATCACCACCGCTAACACATGTCCACAATGTAACAACCACACTGAGTCATAACAACATTTATTTTTCGAATGCGACTACTAAAAAGAAATCCGGAAACTCATAATGTCGCACCTTGCGAGAAGCCCCACCACTGATCAACAAACTCGGCTAGGAGGAAACCACAATCAGCATCAACAACAACTTCAACATCAACTTCAACATTAACCTCGTCATCAACAACAACACCGGCATATCGACCCAGCAAACATGGATATGTTGGAAAACCACTCAGAGGAAACTCGAGGACTAATGGGATTTTCGATATGGAACATATGGCTGACAAGGAATGCAAAAGTGTACAAACGGCAACAGAATCCACCACAGCAAATTTACCAGGTCATAATGGTAATGTTTGAAGAATACCAATGGGCTCAGACACATACAACAACAATCATGGAAAACAGACCGATACTTCCAAGGAATCAGCAACAAAGGACTACCACGGTTACTATCTACATAAGATGGATATCCCCGACATCAAACTGGATCAAGATAAACTCAGACATAGCCTCAAAAGGAAATCCAGGACCAGCTGGCGCAGGCATCATATGTATAAATAGCGATGGTCAAGTACTCAAAACAACGACAATACCTTTAGGGATAACCACATCAATTCTGGCAGAAACATGGGGATTACTGAAAGCAACAAGAATAGCAACACAAAACCAATGGAACATGATTTGGTTCGAGGGCGACTCGCAAGCACTCGTTGATCTCGTACTATCCCAATAACCAACACCATGATACCTAACTAATATGCTCAAGGAAATCAAAACCCTCATGGGGAGCATTCCAATTCACCAACTCACACACACTCTGAGGGAGCAAACCAGGCGGCAGACAAACTAGCAAACCAGGCGGTGAAAAATCAAACACAACAAACAACACCAGCAATGACGACCGATTGAGAAAACACATGTCCTACTTTCTTACAACAGATTGTACTGAATGATAGAATTGGAACCTTGTTTCCAAGAATTGTAACCTCTTCTACTTAAATAAATAAACGGGTTATTTTTTGAAAAAAAATCTCAGTGTCATCTTACGTAGTCCATCCATTAGTTGCAAAAAAATAAAATAAATAAATAAATAAATGCTTACAAATGCAAACTACTGTCCCAAAATCGGAAATTTAGTTCGATCGTTTACATGTTGCCAAGGCTTGAAGGAGCTTTTCCTTGTGCTCGCCAGAACTGCTGTCAAACTGCATCAACTTGTGCTAGACACTCTACAATCAATACCTTTTCCTTGTAGTTATTTTTTTTTAGACCTTCTTGAATATTGGGAAGGTTTAAAAATGAATATTGAAGAAGAAGAAGTGTTGATCGTTAAGTGCCATCGTATACTAGCGCAGGTTGGGCTAAGTTCTGATTGTGAGCTTATTGATTTCCATTAGCCGGAAAAAAAAAGGAAAAAAATAATTAAAAAACAAATCCCATTAGATAAAGCTGAGAATCGTTCGTTGCAGACAACTTGGAACCTTGATACCATCAGGTTAGAATTGGCGTCATATTTTTTCTCATGGCCTCAAAACAAAACTAAGTAGAAGCTAACTTTTTTTTTGGTGAAACATACGTCCTCACGAAAATTAGCATATTCCATCCCTGTGGCGGAGTTTTGAATGAGTAGGGCACAAGAGTAGTTACATCATGATTTTTTTTTTTCAACAAGGACAACCCACTAATTGTATGTTTGTTTATTCAAGGGCAACAACGGCCCTGCACCTTTGGTATTATTTGTGGACACCACTTTGATATCACGTGTGATATCCTTCACGTGATAGGGCCGCTCAACCTCTCTGGCCTCCCAACTTATAAGATAACTTTGGGATTGCACGTGTGCCGGAAGTCAGGATCAATGGTACGAGTAGAAAGAAGATGTGTGTCGGCACGAGGGAAGATTAAAGATATGAGTAGGAAAAAATTCACACAGTAAAAGTAATGCATGATTGAAAAGACAACTCTAAAGGGAATTTTATGAAAATATCTGATAGATTTTGGAACCGGTTGGTAAGTAATGGCTCTTACATGGTTCCGGGCAGCAATAGTCCTTAGCAGTCTTAGTTTAGCTGGTAAAGCGAGTCGTTTGGTCATTGTGTATTCCAAGAGACAGTATTTCAAACAATTCAAGACATCCTGAGTTCCTCTTAAAATAAGAACCTGGTTTCCAATCTTAGATGCATCTCTGATCTTAAAGCTAAAAGGTCTATGCAGCAGAACCTTATTTCTTTCTTCTTTCAACAGATCACAGCTACATTTTTTTGGGAGAGGAACACCATCAATCTGCCCAAACAAGTGGGGGAAAACAGAAGAAATAGTGAAAGAAAAAAGTTAGAGATTTACCAAATATACATATCTAGCTAGTTGGTAAAAAGAGGGAGACAAATGTATCTTGCCAAGGATATAAAGTGTAGGAATGATCAAAAAAACAAGTTTGACTGATGCATGACTAGGTCAAAACCAAAAAGTAAACCCCGACAAAAGGCATTCTACATGTTTATTATGATCATGATTAAATCAGATCAAAGTTCTTGGAAATCTTCATTTATATACTTGTGAAAATGAGTTCGTATTTTCATTACCATTCCATTAGTAGGAGAAACAACTTTAAAACGTTTTTCTTTTTGTTTGTTTATGGTTATGCTTGTGGGAGGCATGTGATGATGCTCTTAAAAGGCAACCCGAAACTTTGATTATAGTTTCTTTTGAAATTTGAAGTGTTAGAAGATCACCAAACTTCCATACACACACCAACATAACGTTCTCTTTGATCAATGAATTAAACAAAGAGCAAGATTTCAGTTTAGTACACACTAATACTACATACTTTATGTAGTATATTCAAAGTTGTAAGGAACTCATCCAGAAACTTAGAATCCCCAAACTAAAAGTACCTAAAAAACTAAAGCTTCAACTGGCCGTACAACATGTGAGTACAAACACCAATAAGCTTATACTTAGTTTGCACCAAAAACCAATAAGAAGAACATGACAATTTTTGGTCCAGTCCAACAGAAGTGTGCATGTATGTTCTTCTGTAGTACCTTAAATTTGCAACCCTAGCTAGTTAGTAGGTTAGAAATATGGTCCACATTTAGTCAAACCTAGCCCACCCCGACAAATTTTAGCTATTATTCTTAGTGATGACAGGCAATCTTAAAAGTTAAAGCAGGTCTCAACTTCCATGTTGTCTGCAATCACAATATCAATTGGTTGCTTGATCTTCCCTGTCTTTTGTAAAAGCTTTGCAAACTTCGAAACGGCTTTTGTATTTTCTGCTTTAAAATTTCCCATTCACAACGACTGATCTGAACACATATAGCATGCACAACGCGCACGGCCTATCTTTTAAGCTTGGTTAATGTTAGATGTTTCTCTAATAGAGACTGTAGATAATATGAATCTCATCAGCATTCTAATTTTTACATATAACCAAAAGTAATATACCCTGCACCTCAGATTTAACTTAAGAGACTACTTGCCAA
Organism: Papaver somniferum; assembly: GCF_003573695.1. NCBI lineage: Eukaryota > Viridiplantae > Streptophyta > Magnoliopsida > Ranunculales > Papaveraceae > Papaver > Papaver somniferum. The sequence goes on from NC_039361.1 coordinate 64,577,245, forward strand.
GGATGTTAAGAGGACAAAACCACTCGATAGAAATGCCAAAACCACTTTTAAGCTAATGTCACTTAAATATCAAATTTTAATTACCTAATTAGTTAAAGCTTATCAAGAGGACAAAAAGAATATTAATTTTTTCAAAACCAGATAGTCAGAGTAACTGTATTTAACTATCTTTTGATGTAAAATGTCAGAAATCTCACTCTAGATTCGAGGAAATCAAAGATCATCAATTGACCTTTTTCTTTTTTCCTTTGACAGAAGTTAGTGGTCAAGGAGGTAACTTTAACAGCACATTTCACTCCCCAAGCAGGAAAATAGTCCATGCCTTCGGTACGCTGTAGTTGAAAATGCATGGTAAAACAAGGTATGAATGCACCTTGCCTACATGTATACACACCCACCGAATGCGTTCCCCAACATGGTGGAATCATATATGTAGCCCAATGTCCGATTACCCAATGCATACAACAAGACAATCACTCACAATGGATCGAAAGGTTAAAGATGAATTACTAATTTTTTTGTGGTGTAAGTTAATGATCTTAACCTTTTCACCATTAAGAGGTTAACCGACTTAGTTATGGTTAAGTGTTCACACGCTGTTCTCAAGAGACACCCACTAGAACGAAGTTGGAGGACTCCCCCTCGTGTTCATAAATGAAAACCCTTATTAAACTCAGACTTCTATGAATGAATAAGCCTCCTCTTCTGTTTGTTGTCAATGATGGTGATGACGGAGTTAGTGATTCTATGCAGCAATAATCACTTTCCCATGTTCTTCAAGCTCTTAATTTTATCCTTAAAATGTTTCTTAACTATGTTTAGATATCAAAGCATAACTCAAATTTTATATTGCTTAGCACGCCAAAATCAAAGCCACTATATAGCTCAACTCTCAATGAGGTTCAGGTCTGTCTAGAGTAGTTCCCGTGAGTACTAACAAGACTTATCATCAAATGACGCCTACCAGTCTAAATCTCGACCCCATCCTCATCAGTGCTATGGCAGTAAAACTGCCTGCTACTCCCTCTGTACCACATATATAGGCGGGGGACACAATTCTCTCGGATTAAGAAAAGAATATTGGATTCATAATTTTTCATGTTTTTTCATGTTTTATCCCTTATCCTATTAATAACACAATTATCAATGCACCATAAATAAAGGTATATGTAGGAATATTTATCTAGGAAACATTAGTCCGCCTATCTAAAGGGACAAACAAAAAGCAAAATTCCGCCTATATAATAGGTACGGAGGGAGTATTTCATAAGGTATACACTGCACTAGGAATATGGGCCGACTCACTGATGCCATTTGAAATCAAAGGCGTTGCAGCAAATTTTGTAAGGGAGCATGTGGTGTGTTCCATTGTGATTTCCGACATATATGTAAGGCAAAAGGGACTAATTTTTAGCCCCTTGAAACCTAACCAGTTCGTCTGGCCTCAACATAGAGTGGAAACTGCAGTCAAGTTCCAGTTTAGCTATAAAATCAAATCATTTCTCCTGACTAGCATGGATCTGCATTACGAAAAATTCTCCCGGAAAAGAAGGGTGCCTGGGCACCAAAAGCTGATTGAATATGCATGTAACCACTGCTATGACAAAATGATATCTAATCATCTAATTGGAGCAATGATTATAGAGAGTAACTCAATTCCAGAATAACAAAATAGGACTCATCATTATCAAAGCCCCCCAATCATGATCATGAGTCAGAACAGCAGCATAAGGTAATGGTTCATCATAAGGGAGCCGTTAGCTTCAACAACTGAAAACTGTTCTCTCTTATTTTTATTTTCCTCTGACTCTGAGATATATGCCTCTGAGTCTGAGTTCTAAGTTAACTTCCATTCTTAAGATGCATCTTTCTTAAAAAAGATTAAATTTTTCTTTAGATTCCATTAGCAAAAATGTATCTCTTAACCAAGGGAATCCAAAGGATGATACAAGTTAAAACTTGTTTAATATTTTTCTTTGTTAAGAATATGTGACTCGGACCGTTTTTTTCATACTGCAGTGACACGAGGCTTGACTGTGTTTTCGCCAGATATTTTAACTACATTTCTGTATCACACGGATATACATTAAAAGGTTTAATTAGCTCAATGAAGCTCTTAACTAAAGTATGCCCAAACCAGATACGGTGTATTCTTTTTATTACTTTTTTCTAACTTGTACATTTGAAATTTGAACTGATTCCTAATCAGGGAGACATTGCAATTAACAAACAACTTTCTTTACTTCTACCAAACTACCAATTTTTAAGTGACAACTAGTTAAGTTATAAGATTGAACAGCTATTAACCTAAATTAACATTAAAGAGTGTGCTAATAGCAAGTTGAGATGAATCTCTTTTATAATTTCATACCCTCTGCTAATTCTCTCCCTCCCTCTCTCTCTCTAAAGATCAAATTAAAATACGAACAACAGAATCTTAGTTATGTTTTTCCTTAGACTACATGCTTATAACATGAATATGGGGACTAGAGTAACCCAACAAGGCAACTATATATTATACAACTCAAACCCAAGTTGTATGGGTGATGACAAATGGTATGAACAACACCCCTAATATGTACTTCTCCTAGTTGAATGCATGGCAACAGACAAATATAAAACATTCATATCTTCCATTCGAGGCTATCATACGCCTCTCTCGCAATTGCGTGCACACACAAAGTCCTAACATGCACACTTTCAACCTCCAAAAAAAACCACATTCAACTTCACAAGCTTTATGCACTGTTTTTTTTTTCTTTTCTTTTGATTTGTGTTTCCTAAGTCCTACTTACATACCCAAGAATTAAAATGTTAAACAATTTGAATATAATATATGTTGGAACCCTAGGTTTGACTTGGGTTTGGAATCCAAACTGCTACTCCTCTCTATAAATCCCTCACTGAGTTTTTCATTTCTCTTCTCTTTTGTTGTTCAACAACAAGCTACTATTACTAAATAAGAACAAAGCCTGAAAGAAAAGAAAGAAACCAAAGAAAAGAAGTAACAAGATGATGCTAAATTTAAGGTTGAATAGTAGTTTTATACTTGGGATTCTCTTCATTTTGCTTGCGATCAGAGGGTCTATTGCTCATACCCAACAAGGTATATATAAATTGATCCCACCTATTTTTATCTCTATTTCTATTTTTTCTTTTTCTTTGAAGTAGTACTAATCCATTGTTTTGTTTTGTTTTGTTTTGTGAAGCTCTTGAGAAAAAGCAGATGGGAATTGAAAACGGATTTTCGACTAATGGAAGGAATGTGGACCAGGTTGGGTTACTAAACATATCAAAAGAGTCTTATAAGGCTTCTTAGTTTGTAAACTATAGAAAATTGTTGTCCTAAACAGAATCACTTGAGCAGGAATTTTTCGACGTTCCAACTGCTGCTGTGACATCTAAAAGCAGTAAAAAGCTTGGAGGAAGAAAAATGTTGCTGGATGCTGATAACGAGAAAGAGATGAAGACGAAACACGAAAATGCGCAGCTAAAGGACGGAGAAGTAAAGTCTGCTGCAAAGATTTCAGGTGCAAAACATTCTTCTATTGGAAAATGTGATGATGAACAAAAAGGGAATAAAGAGGATGAAATGATGAATGTATTAGAATGTAATAAATTGATGACTACTGATGATAGAAGTCTAACGCCAGTGAAAGTTAATGTGGCTGGAATTATATCCCTCAGTGCTGATTATCATGTCCCTAAACCTCATCCACCTAAGAATAACTGATCAGAATGTTGTGTAGCAGTTTAGTTCTAGATATAGCTCTTTATTCTTCTTTCTCTTTTTTTCTTTTTTTTTTTCCTCTATATAGATTTCCTAGTCCAAAGAAGTGCGAAATATCATACATGTATGTATGCAATATATTGAATTCTGATATATTTAAAGAAAAATCCATACTTATAAAGGCTCAAAGTTCTTATGGTTTCCAAGTTGGCTGCACTTGTTGCTTTTCTTTTTCTTCTGTTGTTATCTAGAATTTCTAAAGTTTAGCGACATTTAACAAAAATGAATATTGTGTAGTACAACTTATATCAAGTTATGGTTGAGAGTAATAGCTGCAGGACAGAATGGATCTTATAGCTTATGGTGTTTGGTTTGGCCTTGCAGGAATAAATGGCAAAAATGCTCCTGCCAGATTACTAGGAAATCCTCAAGAGGGTATAGCTGATCAGGTCTGTCGATATGTCTCCCTCTTTTTCTCTCATAAAAGAGCACAAATTTATACTAACGTAACGTTTACTGTTTTGTTACATGATTATACCAGTGTAAGTACTGGACCAATAAATGTTTTACAATGCAAGTTTGCGTACAAGTTATAGAACTATGAAATTTCACTTCTAATGCACAGACATTGATTTTGCTAAAATCTGATCATGCCTTTCTGTGTTGACACCCCAGAATAATAGAAGCAAATTGAAGCCAGAGAAACTAACCTCTACAAGCTGGATGAAAAAGCTTATCAAGGCTGATGCAGATGAGGAACTCGCAACTTTGATGCAGAAGGATTATCCAGTGAATCCTGGAAGGGACAGGCCTCGTCGAAAACCTCCGATCAACAATGGACATAACCCCCTGCGTACAGATCACACCAGACCATAGTTGTGTTTTAGCTTATGTTTAGTTAGCTTTATTATAAACTCACAAGTTTTGCTGCATTAGAGAGTACACAAACAGAAAGTAGCCTGTTAGATGACTAGATGTAATGTCATAGTAGGAACTATTGTTTTTTAGCAAATTCAGAGAAAGACGAGCATGATTCTTGATCAAAGCTGCTAATTTCTAGACTAAAAAAGAAGTAGAAAAACTGCTAATAACTATTATTATTATGGCAGAGCACTTTTATTACCTTTACTCAATGAAAGACTATTTTGGATTGACTACAGGTGATTATCGGATTTTTGTGGCTGATCTATTATTGCTCTCTTATAAGTTCACCAGAATTCAGGTTGTGACTCATCGAGTACTTGCGGTAACAAAAAGACCTACATGTGTATGTGAACTTTTACTATGCTGAATTAGATTGATATATCAATTCATATTCACTGGACTACATGTTTGTTGGTATCATGCAATTCATGCAAAACGGTGTTGTTCAAATGCAATTAAGTTCCACTGAAATGTAGCTGTGTTTGCTAAAAATCTGTCCGTGACATGGAACAGATATGCTTCCTTGCCCATCCTAAGAAATGCCTTCCACTCTTCTGGCTGAAAGGCTGAAACTGTACATGTTTGTGCTGGAATATGTTTCCGCGCAATCAAAAACTGATCCGCTACTCAAAACCAAAAAAAAAAAAAAATGAAAGGAAGGAAGGAAGAGAAAATGATGAGAGTCAAATGAGTAAGAAATAAGGATACTACTGAAGCATGCCATACCAAAAAACAAATGCCGTCAAATATTGAACAACAAAATTTTCATCTGCTGATGAAACCAACAAAGAGGCTAATTTATGATTCATCCATTTTCAGAAACAACTCCTCAATTATTAACATCCGGGAGCGTACAGTATCTGAAGAATTCCAATTAAAGCAGGGTCTCATCGCCAATGAGTCTCTGAAATGAGACGAAGTTGACACCATTGGACAAGGTTAAATAGGTGAATCAAGAATATCAAAGAAAGAATAAAGTCAGCCCAGCTTCCCCAAAGCCTAGTTTGGTCTATATTTACTTCTTGTTTTTCAACTTTAAGAAAATCTGATAAACAAAAAAATGCAGTTTTAATTTTGGAAACAAAGATGGCAGTGGCATTCCTATCTTGCTATAGCGAAAACAAACCGATTACTTCTTTTTCTTAAGCATTACCTGTATACCAAAATTTTCATGAAGACCAAATTAAATCAATAAATAAGATTAGACAGCTGTTAACCTCCATCAACTATAGGAAAGAGTGTTCTAAAATCCAAATTCAAGTAGGGTAAAATCTCTTTCATGTCCATCGGCTGTCGCTGATCTCTCTAGTTGACTACACAATATCTATCACATTTGCATATCATGATTATATTATATTACAAAAAGAAACAAAATGTTTACTACATATACATGGGGACTAGAGTAACCCAACAATATAATGTAAACCAAAACCCCTAGGATTTGTTAGTGACTACAAAAGATAAAACAGTAACCCCTGATTCAATTTGGTCCTTCTTCGAAGTTGCATGCATGGCAGCAGACAAGCGCAAAACACCCGCCATATATCTTCTATTGTTCGAGGCCATATCTCTCTCTACATGCACTACTTTTAACCTCCAAACAAAAAAACCGCATTCACCTTTTCATGCTTTTCTTAATACTACTGTTTCTTTCTTTCTTCTTCTTTTTTCTTATGATTTGTATTTCCCAAATCCTACTTACATACCCAAGAAACATAAATGTTAAAAAATATCTGAATATAACAGATGTTGGGTTTGGGATTTGAACTTTGAAATACTATTCTCTATAAAACCCTTACTGTACAGAACACAATTTTCTTCTCTTTTGTTGTTCATCAACAAGTTAGATTTCGTTAGTACTAATCTAACAAAACCAAAGAAAACAAAGAAATTAAAAAGATCGATGGTGCTGCTTATTATAAGGTTCAAGAGTAGTTTTGTGCTTGGAATTCTCTTCATTCTGGTCGCATTTAGAGATTCTATTAATGCGCATACCCAACAAGGTATAAACTGATCTAACCTTTCTCTAATTCTATTCCGTTTTGTAACTATTTGAAGAAGTACCAATGTTGCTTCTCTCTTTTGAAGCTCTCGAGAAAAAGCCGGCGGGAACAGAGAATGGGTTTTGGATGAATAGAAGGAATGTTGTGTCAGTTGATCAGGTTAGATTGTTGTGTACACATATCGTAAAATATAAAACTCTCCATCATCGTACTTGCATCATTCTTCTAGTATAGAAATCATCATTTGCATTATTATCCTAAAGAAACTCTTCAGCTGAACCAATAAAGTTAAGCAGGAATTTTTCGATGGTGTTCCAACAGTGGCTGATATGACATCGGAAAACAACAAAAAGCTCGGAGGAAGAAAAATGTTGGTGACCGCTGATAACGATAGAAAGACCGCGATAAAACACGAAAATGCAGGACAATTTATTGGAGAGGCTACTACTAAGATTTCAGGTGCTGAACATTCTTCTGTTGGAAACACTGATAAGTCTCAAAAAGGGAATAATGAAGGGGTTGAGCTGAATGTAGAATCTAACAAATTCATGAGTAACACTGATAGAAGTAGTCTGCCAGTGAACGTTAGTCTAGGTGATTCTATAGCTGTGAGTGCTGATTATCTTGACCCAAGACCTCACCCACCTAAAAATAACTGATCAGAAGATGAAGAAATGTTGCGAGAGCAGTTTTTTTTAGACAAAGTTCTTTTTATTTTGGTTTTCTTTTACATTTTCCGTTTCTTCTCTTTCAGTGAAAAAAGAAGTGTCAAATATCACAAATGTATGTATGCAATAATTTATCTTTTGCTGCATTTAAATGAAAATTCATACTCAATGTTCATCATTTATATTTACTGTAAACTGTGTGATTCAAGTAATTTGATCTTAAAGAGTCATCTTCTAAACAGAAGCAAGCACTACTAAATCATCTCCAAAATATGCCTAGATGGAAGTGTAAGAAAGTGTAATAAAATAGTGTTTGTATGCACACGCCGATCCAATGCGAACTTAAATAACTGTGCAGAGTGCAGAGGATGGAAACTACACAAATTGCTTTTCCAAAGAGAATTTTTTTTGTATTTTTATAATTGTAAGTTTGTTACCGATTACAAGTTATCAACAAGACCACTAACCTCCAGACAAAACACAGATCGAAAGAATCACTCTCTCCCATAATCGATATCCCTTTCTCCGATAGATTTTGACATTATTATATGTCACAAAATAAATATATGTTTAGAAAAATATAAGAAAAATACGGAGGCAAAGGAACTGACCTTAGCTGCTGATGCACCAGTTCATGATCAATTCATTGTGATAATAATGACCATACTGAGTGGAAAATCCCCAAGTTAAAATTCCCATTTCAGTAGATCTTACATAAACCTAGTCTTCTTGTAAAGATCTCTGATTTTGGTTTATTCGGAACAGTGGTGAAACTGAAACACTACTCAGAGATCTATTGAAGATCAGGTTTATGCAAGTCATTTTAAACGAACACTAGATCACCATTTAAGCAAAATCACTTGAATTTGTTTTGGCAAGATAACAAAGACCGCCTTACAGGATAGACCGGCTGAGGTGAAAAACATTGTGTGTAAATAGGTTTCCTTGAAAAAATTTGAAAGATTTTTTGGTTTGAAAGCCTCCCTAGTTTTGAGGCCCACGGGGTTTATTTGAGGCATATATATTTTTTCACCCACCTAGGGAGAGGTGCAATTCCTTCGCCAAACCAAAAAAATCTGTTGAGTTACGTGGATGGGCAAAGTGCATTTTACAATGTGGAAAAGTAGTAGGTAGCTGACCACCAATCGCGTGGGTGAACTCAACCCGCTGGCAGTGTAACCAAAACTTGGCGGACGAAGATAACCCGCTGGCGGGTGACCATAAATTGCCAATGACTAGTTTTTCAAAAATAAAAATGGTCATATTTTTACCACTATAAATTGCCACCACTATCAAACAACCGACTCACACCAAAATTCAATTCTCTTGAATTTCTCTTTTAAATCTATTTCAAATGTGTAGTTTTATTGTTAAGTGAAATGTTTGAAAATGCGATAACGCTTTTTTCGATGCAAAACTTGAAGCTGATGTTTCTAAGGTATGCTAAAGCTTTAAAAAGATTGAAAATTGTAAAAGGAAAATGCAAGTTTTAGAAGTGGCTCCAAGAAAATGTTTTGCTAAAAGGCAGAGAAAAGCTCCATTTTTGAAAATTCACAACAAAAAATTCAAAAACAAAGGGGAAACAGTTCAGGAGCGCGTTGAATGGAAGATACGTCAAATGAAGATAAACAAGAGGCCAAGCTTGTACTTGATTTCTATTGAAGTTGTTTGAATACTTTACTATTGTAGTTTATACCTTGTAAAAGAAATAGCAGTAATATTAACCAATGAAAATATTTAGATCTTAAAATAGATTTCCGTTACATATTAGGCGATATTTATTACATTTAAACTTGCATATAGACAACGATAACATCAAACTACATAAAATCCAGCGACATTATCTCTATAGAGTCCATAGCATTCAAAATGCTTAAAGTCTCTTCCGTTTTCTTCAGTAAACTTGGTCTAAGCGGTGGTTTTCTGAAAAAAAATATAAACAACAAGTTAGTTAAGATATTATGATGCAGTTGATCAGTGAGGACAAAGGTATTAAGACAATCACCAGTTATTCGTTGGATAATCCAGAATTACTATGGTGAACCATCCAAAAAACTTCTGTATAATGTTTGACATCATTAGTGATGAATGAAAATCTTAGTTCTAGGCTCTTGTTGTTTCTTATATATTCGTTCTGCAACGCTACAAACCTTTGCAATACTCTTTCCCAGAAATAATCACTGCTCATTGGTCTCGTTATACGATGTATCCAACATCGAACAAGATATGTGTGATCGATTTTAAGTGGATTCAAGTTTGTGGTGTGTAGGTACATAAGAAGGCAATTGAAGATTTGAAGACCATAAGATATTTATTATTGGTTTTCATATCTCGTGATTTGTGCAGACATCTTGATCGGCTGGGATCTGTCTTAGATGTGATTTATCTTTGATAGATTTGGTCATATAGTCGTTTAGATCGGCAATTATCGTTTGGTGGTATTCTTCAATATCTGAATTTGATAGTTGTGAATCCGAATCTAAGTTACTAATTTGGATTGATCTTACATGATAAAAGAGTTTACTTGCTTACACGGAAGAGCCTTTGCCAAATCTCAACGAATCTTTTCTAAAAGATTATTGGAATAGTTACCAAACATCTTTGTTCATTTACTGTTTGGAAGACGATCAAAAGAAGTTAGAGTGCTTAAGACTTTACATCGATAAAGCAACTCAAGATAGTGATTTTCTGTCTTGGGATTTACATGCGTGACCAGATGGTCGTATACGCAGGGATATTAAGGGAACTAAGTAACTAGGGGTAGATTACTTGGTCTCAACTATACGAGGTTGGCTTTTTTCTTTGTATAGCGGATTAATTCTGAGAGTATTCAAAACTGGACTAGGTTCTGCATTTGCGCTTTCCTTGTTAACAAAATCGTGTTGTGTAATTTACTTTTACTTTCCAAAACTATAATTGTTTTATTATAATTAAAACTAAATACACTAGTACGTTAAATCCTAATCATTTGATATTGATCCTCTAGTAAATCGGTTTTGGACCGTAACTACTATCAAGTGAATACCTTGTTGTTGTATTATCTCAAATTTGTCCATAGACGATCGCACTTGGTATCAGAGCAGGAAAACACGAAAATACCTAACAATCTGTGTTTTGTGTGATCCATTTTATAAGAAATGAACCCGAGTTCACATGAATCGATTTCAGTTAACGTATCACAAGATTTTGATGTACGTTATTCACAGTATACTCTACAGAAAGCCAATTTATTTTCAAACCCTGATAAACAGCTCAACAACGTTAGTTTATTTGTTGAACACAACTCAGAGAATATACACCATGATGAGTTAATAAGAATACAAACACATGTGATGCACAATTCAGATTCAAATGACAGTGACGAGATTAAATTTTTCATAAAGCTTGATAATAAATATAATCTAAAAGATAAGGTGTATTATACATTTGTCAAGAAGTTTATCAAAGATACCTTGATAAAACCCAGCTCATGAAAAAATTGTGCCTCAAGAAAATCTTGAAATTCATGAACCTTCTGACAGTATAATAATCACATATATCTCAACAAGTCATTTTTAAGATGAGCATACTCGTATGTCTCTTCTTGAGTCTGAATCTGAGAATTCTGACAATTATCATAATGTCGGAAATGTTTTTTTAGTCAAGACGTCTACGTGTAAGACAAAGGTGTGTGATCCTAGTATCCAGGATCTCTTGACTAATGGACGACATCTTGGTTCAAATAGCCTAACCAACTGCAAGATCAAAAGAGTTTTGTTTCAAAATGTAATCCATTGACTGATACTCAGTTAATTAAAACTTTTTGTAACAGTAGCAAAAAGGATTATTTATCTGAAAAACACAGAGACCAACATGAATGCAAACAAACTAATGATTCCAGACCATTTAGTTTTGTTATTGATCAATTGTCTGATTCAAGATCAAGGAAACAATCTCATCAAAAGATGTCATCATGTTCCAAGAAAAAACAGGGTCAACCTAAGAGTACTACTCGATTCAAAGGGTTTCAAACCACTCTTATAACTCTATTCCTTCTCGAATAGAATTATATATTAAATCAGATTCGCCAAGTTATAATCTACATAATTGTGAAATCTATTATTAGAATTGTCCTAGAAAAGGGAATGTCCGAAAACATCAATCATATCTTGTGAAATCCTTTAATTGCTTCGATAGATCTTATTCCGTTCACAATATTGAGCTATTACAAGCTCATATGAATAACTAACCTTTTTTATTGGAACTTCCTCATAATTGTGCTCAATCTCGAATAAGTGAAGAAGTTCTCAAAGAGCACAAAGAAACATCTAAAATTTGTATGAAATCCTTAAATGATCTATTTGTATCATGAATAGTCTGATTATTTTCTAAAATGGAATCATTTTCTTTATTTGGAGTAACTTTATGATATTCTCGGTCCATTTTTAGAAAGTTCATGATAAATATGTACAAGGTATCTTCAGACTTTCTGAATATCAATGGTTCGGAAAAATCCTCATTGATTTTATTTCCAAATTTAGACATGCCTTCACCGGTTTTAATATCAAATAAAATACTAACTTATGTTGGTATTTCGAAAAACTTCTTGAAAAAACGTTTCTTTCTATACAATAAGAATACTGTTCAAGATGGATGAAGATACTATCGATATCAACTCTCAATTATAGAAGCTTGAAACTTATCTTTCAACCGATATTAAGCGCTACTTTTCAAGAGAACATGAAAGATATCAATTATCTCTTGAACTCATGTTTATACTTATGCGAAATAATGAAATCGCTCGTGATCATCTAGAAGCTTTCGTAAAAAAATAAATTCAAAACTTCTGAAGATGATTGTAGATCTGAATCTTTTGAAGAGATGATCCAATCAACTGAAAGAAAAGAGGAAGCTCAAAAATTCGAACACTGAAGAATCTTCGGTGATCAAGCAAAGTACCTATTAGGATTAAATTAGTTTCTGTAATACTTAATCTTGGGAATAAACTAATCAATTGTTGGTTTATATAAACTTATATTCAACAAACAAGGTCGGATTTATCAACTTGATTGAACTACACACAACCTGTGATATTTCAATTAAAATATAATGCGGAAAAGAAATAACACATACGCCAGGAATTTTGTTAACGAGGAAACTGAAAATGCATAAAAACCCCGGGACCTAGTCCATATTTGAACATCATAGTGTATTAAGCCGCTAGAGACTCTAGCCCACTACAAGTTAACTTCGGGCTTTAATGTAGTTGAGCTCTAACCAAGTCTCACACCGATTAAGGTACAGTCGCGTTCCTTATGCCTCTAGAACCATGCCAGATTATGCGCACTTGATTCTCGTAGTTGATCCCACGCACAACTAAGAGTTGCTACGACCCAAAGTCGAAGACTTATAAACAAATACGTCTCCCATAGATATGTCTATCCTTTATTTTTTTATTCCGTCTTTTGATACAAAGATCAAGGTGAACAGGAATCAACTAATAATTCGGTCTTATACTCCCGAAGAGTAGCGTAAAAATATTTGTCACCTCACAATAACCTAATTGATTAACAAAAGAAATTATTGCGGAAATACAAGAGTCTGAGACGAAGAACTGTTGTGATTACTTTTTATATCTTACATATCGGAGATTAATCTCGAGTAAATCTTAGAAAAGATAAAACTCAACACGACATAACAAGTAAGATCAGAATACGCAACTACAAAGAAAATAGTTGGATCTGGCTTCACGAATACCAAATGAAGTCTTCAAGTTGTTAACCTAATAATGGTTTTGGAAAACCTAGGTTAAAGGTGAATCAACTCTAGTTTGCAACTAGGACACACAGAAGTGTCGGATTAGGTTTCCCAGATGCTAGAGTTCTCCCTTATATAGCCTTTCAAATCAGGGTTGCTTACAATCAAAGCTAAGATGGTGTTAGTAACAAAGCATTCAATATTCACCGTTAGATGAACTCCTGATTTAAGATTCAAGCTAAGTCTGCTTAGAAATTAAGCAATCAACCTCCACCGTTAGATAGTATTAGCTTGATACACACAAATGAAATATACCTATATTTAGATATGGATGAACCGTACCCAAACATGTATATTCGGTTGGCTTAATAATAGTTAACCGAAGTTAGCCATATTAATACTTATAACTTATCCATATTCATCTAACACTTCTAGATAAAATATGATAATCAATCAATCATGATATATAATCAAATGAATCTAAATGTGTTTCAAGAGAGTTGTTCAAATGTTCTTCATCTTATAGAAATATGTATATGAACCATTTGAAGCAAAATCGGTTTGGTTTTCAATCGTACAAAGTAATTATACAAGAACCAATTCATGAACATAATGCCACGGTTTGTAAAACTAGTTCACATACCTTAATACATTAAAGTTCCAGGGACTTTAAGTTCGCAAACGAATCCTGAGTTCATGATTGTGAAATTCACACTTTACCGATTTTAGAACATAACTGCTCTGTTCGCAAACTGAGCACGCGAACAAGACTTCCGGACTTTGGATTTGTCCAGCCGTTTGCAAACAGCGTACGCAAACAGGAGTTCCGTACTTGGCCTTGTCTATTCCGTTCGCGAACAGGGTACGCGAACACAAGCTCTGGACCTTTTCACAGGTAAACAAGTTCATAAACGGATTTTATGAACAATAGTTCCGGACCTGAACTAGACTTACACAGTTAGTATACAAAGTATACAACCTGTATTATATCCAGACATGGTAGTTCTAAAACTCTCATTAATCATTGAAACATCCTTGGAAGACAACAATGGTAATTTCACACATACCATTAGCTTCAAGTAATTTTCAAGTGATTAATCGATCAATACGAAACTTCCCAAGTCGACATCAAACGATTGTCTCACACAAATCATATAAGATTTTTCAAGGTAATTTTCACGTGATCATCTTTTGACTTAATATTTAGTTTCCAACAAGTAAATTGTCTCCAACTAAACTCGTCTAGAATACGATGAACTTAGCTAAAGCTAATAGCTTCCAACACATATTTCGATAAATAAATAAGCGAGATAAAATGGGCTCGAAATATCAAATGTGTATAATGTAAAAGTCTATATATCTATACGACCTAGTCTCATTAGAAGATAGAATATAATAGACTTCTGAGTGATAGATAAGTTTTAGTCTCCACATACATTTTATTGATAAAGTTCCTCCAAGCTCTTTAGTAGATCTTCTTCTTCAATTGGTGAGCGCCATGAAGTATAAAGCTCAACTACACACTTCTATCCTAATACGAAACACAACTATAAGTAGACTAGAAATAAAGTATATAGTTTTTATCAAGTAAACTTGACAAGCAAGCTTGAGATAGCAACGCTTGCAATTTCGACCAAGCAGTGCTCTAATAATCTCCCCCTTTGTCAATTTTAGTGACAAAACTATCAATACATATGGATTACAAAATAAATAAACTTTGTAGCTTTTGATCCGCCATGCTTGATTTCCTTGGCTCTTAAACTTCCTTGAATTCTTCGTTACTTCAAGTTCTCCATCGATTCTGAATGTGTTCAACTCAGCATCATTGTTGTTGAATATTCGTAGCCATAACAATATGAAAGCGAAAGTTCTCAAACATTGTTATACAGTGTCATAGTATTATTATATAAAATCAAAGTCCAATTGCATCACAACTTTGAAATTATACTATGGTGATATGTATCACTCCCCCTTACTCAATACTTCCATCTTAGTGAAAACCACTCCCCCTTACATAATGCTCCGTAAACCATATGCATGTAGTGTGACCTACCAAATAATTCTCCCCCTTTCTGTTAATATAAATTGGCAAAGGTACGAAAACTACTGGATCATAATGAAATTCTCAAAAAGATAATTCATGACTAAAAGAGAGCATATCAACCTTGTTTCGATGGTTTCACATAGTCGAAACTTAGTGTATTCATCAAGGAGTTTATAAAGATACAACTTAACTCCTACAAAATTCCACATCCGCTCTCCCCACAAAGATATGACAATTAAGCACAAGTTCATTTAATAACTCTCCCCTATTTGATGTCATTCCCAAGAGAAAAACATGAGCGACCTTACTTTTACAAGAAATAAGGATTTCTTCAGACATTAACAAATCACATGGATTTGTATCCAGAAAACTCGAATAAATTAGCCACAAGGAGAACTTATTGATTAATTCAATCGGAAACACTCAGCATAAGAAAACTTACGGAGCAGTACAGTACTTTCACATAAAAGTGGATCAGGGAAAGATCAGTACTGCGGAATTTTCTCAAAAAGTCCATTTTATTTTTTATCAATATTTGCATAAAGATATAATAGACTTAACTTTTGAGCATATCTGAAATAAGCACAGTTCACGAACGTAAACACATATATATCTCATAAGAATTTGCAATATATTCAATAAGACTAAATACTGCAAGATCATCTTCCAAATAATTTAGAATTTAAATAAATAAATCTAAAAACATTGCAAGATGAAAATCATTGAAATAGCTATGTGTAATCACAATAATTACTATTCCAAATCCTAGTTATCCTTCTTAAACATAACAATAAATTCTCATAAGAAGTTTCCTAGACATTAAGATTCTTAAAACATTCTTTATCGTCCCCGAACTCCTTGTCATCAACAGATATTGGAACATAAGGTTCATGAAGAAAGGAGTCATTTCCAACAAACCTTCTTGACTGTTACCAAATCAGGGCCTTCTGAATTTCAAGAGATCTTAGAAAAATAGCATTTATTTACTGAATCTCAATCCTTGTTTATTTTAACTCTTCAAGAACAATAGAAAACTTTTGAAGATTTGAGGTGTTAGCTCTTGGTTTTTTCATACTCTTCCTTTTTCTCTTAAAAGTTGTAGAGGAATAGGATTTGCTTTTTTCCTTCATGATTGATGGCTTAACAATCGTATTAACATCTTTTCCATCAGAAGAGATGATGCTCCATAAATTTAGAACATGGGATTGTGAAAGGAACACAAAAACAACAGCTCTACAAGCAACCTTTTGATGAAAAAAGTTTCAGGGAAGGAAAAAGAATGTAGAGTTACAGAACCTATATACAAAATAAGTAGGGTTCACGTACGATCAACACAAATAGCCCTAAGAAGGGTAAAAATGGGGATTTTAACCCCTTTTTTATTAGTCAAATAGGGTGAAATCTTTTCAATACCATTACTTAAGGATATGAAAAGAGCAAACAAAATTTCAGTTATCAAAATAAAAAAAAATAAAAAATAAAAATAAAACTAGAATAGTTTATAACCCTAGACCCCGATTGTGTACAACTCTTGTCTATTTTCGAAATTCGGGCACATGAGACAAGATGCACCTTCAATACAATTAGACTGTGTTCGCGCCAAGGCATGCCAACCATGCCAGCCGCACTACCGTGCCAATGGCAAGCCATGCCAGCCACGTCTTCGCGCCAAGGCATGCCAACCATGCCAGCTGCACCACATGTGCCAATGGCATGCCGCGCCAGCCACCTTGCCGCGCCTAAGCCATACCATGCCGGCCTTCCCTTCACGGCTGCCAAAACGAAGGCGTGCGAAAATCAACGGCCACCCTTCCATCTTAGATGCAAATCTCAGCCGTCCAAGGTCACCAACCAACGCATGGTAACCTTTGGCCCAACGCCAAAACCCTAGTTTGGCCGCGCCTAAAACATGCCAAGGAATGCCGACCATGCCACATGTGCCAATGGCATGCCGCGCCAGCCACCTTGCCATGCCATGACGGCCTTCCCTTCACGGCTTCCAAAACGAAGGCGTACGACAATCAACGGCCACCCTTTCATCTTAGATGCAAATCTCAGCAGTCCAAGGTCACCAACCAACGCATGGTAACCTTTGGCCCAACGCCAAAACCCTAGTTTGGCTGCGCCTAAAACATGCCAAGGCATGCCGACCATGCCACATGTGCCAATGGCATGTCGCGCAAGCCACCTTGCCGCGCCTAAGCCATGTCATGCCGGCCTTCCCTTCACGGCTGCCAAAACGAAGGCGTGCAACAATCAACGGACACCCTTCTATCTTATATGAAAATCTCAGCCGTCCAAGGTCACCAACCGATGCATGGTAACCTTTGGCCCAACGCCAAAACCCTAGTTTGGCCGCGCCTAAAACATGCCAAGGCATGCCGACCATGCCACATGTGCCAATGTCATGTCGCACCAGCCACCTTGTCGCGCCTAAGCCATGCCATGCCGGCCTTCCCTTCACGGCTGCCAAATCGAAGGCGTGCGACAATCAACATCAACCCTTCCATCTTAGATGAAAATCTCAGCCGTCCAAGGTCACCAACCAACGCATGGTAACCTTTGGCCCAACGCCAAAACCCTAGTTTGGTCGCGCCTAAAACATGACAAGGCATGCCGACCATGCCACATGTGCCAATGACATGCCGCGCCAGCCACCTTGCCGCGCCTAAGCCATGCCATGCCGGCCTTCCCTTCATGGCTGCCAAAACGAAGGCGTGCGACAATCAACGACCACCCTTCCATCTTAGATGCAAATCTCAGCCGTCCAAGGTCACCAACCAACGCATGGTAACCTTTAGCCCAACACCAAAACCTTAGTTTGGTCCCGTCTAAAACATGCCAAGGCATGCCGACCATGCCACATGTGCCAATGGCATGCCGCGCCAGCCACCTTGCCGCGCCTAAGCCATGCCATGCTGGCCTTCCCTTTACGGCAGCCAAAACGAAGGCGTGCAACAATCAACGGCCACCCTTCCATCTTAGATGCAAAATCTCGACCGTCAAAGGTCACCACCGGGCCGGAAAGTCTCCCAAGCTCAATTTTCCAGACAAAAAGAACATGCTACATGTTTTCCATGAAAACACTCGAGACATCAACACATGTCATAAACTGGGGGATGCTCATTGGGTATTGATTTGGCGATTTACAGCGTGTGGCGTACATTACGCCCGTTACAAGACAGTGTCATAAGGATGAGGCGGTTAGTAAATACATGGAGTAATGGTAAACCGCTTTCTTTTATGGAACATCAATTCCAGGCGTTACCAGTTACCACCTCCTCCCATTTACTCATCCGTTTTCCATTTCTTACGAGACCAGAGTACGTTTCACTTCGACTTGTATAAATAGGTCTTACCTATTTCCACCAAACGACAAGTTCTGGTCAGGAGCATACAACACTCAGAAAAACATTTGCTAGCTTTCCCATCTGTTAGCTTCCCACTTTATGATACAAGTCATAAAACAACTACTCTTCCAGAATCAACTATTCTGGTCTCAACACTCTCTTCGCTTCCCTCCCCAAAACCAACCCTTCTCCTTCACTTTGTGACCAAAGTAAGTTTGGAACGGTCATTTCTTGGTTTAGGCCGGATTTTTACAGATTGATCTCTCGAATATAAAGTACTCCATTGCAGTACATTGTTTAGGGTTTAAATTTATTTCTCACCCACACACCCGAAATTACCAAAACCAGCAGAAACCATTTTCACCCTCAAACAATTGGCGACCACAGTGGGAGGTCAATCTCTCGGTTCCAATACCAATTTCAGAATACGTCTCTCTAACTCAGGAAGATGGTCGGTTTCAGGGCTGAATCCGTGTCCTCAAGTTCCATTCGGGCGAACGACAATATTCCTTCTCCCAACACAACATCCAACAACGCAATCGACGAAGGAATTCCGAGGATAATCGACTTGGCACAGATTCAGGAGATCCACACCAAGAACATGGATCTGATGAAAAAAGCGATTAACATCATACTGGACTTCCTCATCAATTTAACGGCGGAGTTGAACGATCCACTTGCCCCGGAACCTCCAGCACTGGGGACTAACATCCCAGACGATCACTCCCAAGTAAACAGCTTTACTACCAATAAGAAACCAGTAGGCCAGGAAGCGGCCTCACTGGTGGAAAGTTTATGTGAACTCTTACATCTTTCAAGATATCAACGGATGGAGACGTTCACCGCCATCAATCGAATAGCGTGAAATGCGTCCGTGGTTCCTTCACGCTTGGAAACATCAAGAACGCCAGAGATGTCCATCAACAATTTCACGTTTACCGACGACGACATGATGGCAGATGAAGGACATAACCGGGTCCTACACGTCATGGCCCGTATCAAGGACGTGGAATTCAAAAGGGATCTCATCGACACGGGAGCATCCTCCAACGTTGTTACCCTTAGGACACTCAGAACGGCCAGGGTACGACCTAACAAAGTCGTGCGACAGTCCACTACAATGACCGATTTCGAAGGCAACCAAACCAGCACGTATGGGTACATCAACCTGAATCTATCAGTAGGACCCGTCCAGTTAAAAGTGAAGTTCGAGGTAATCGAAAAGGAACCATATTACCACATGATACTAGGAAGACCATGGCTCCACGACAACATAATTATTCCTTCGACGTATCACCAATGCTTGAAAACCATGCAGAACGGAGAAGTCGTCCGCGTAGCTGCGTCGTTGTCTCCATGTGCGCCGATCTGCGACATGGAGATTTTTGAGCCAATGAAGGGCCTGCAGGCCACAACCAACAAGACTCACCACAACCCACTACCAAAGTGGACGACCATTGAAGGAACCGATGGTCTTGTACCGCTTCACGGAGAAACCCGATCTCACATCACCCCTTCGGAAGAGAGACACGTCGGCCCCCACCTGCCAAGCCGGAATTTGGCTCGCACCCATACCAAGCGAGAACGGGCTTTTATCATGGGACATGATGAAAAAGAGAAAACCATATATCAGCGCCGCTGTTAGCAATTAACAGGAGAGACTACCACACAGTCTCTCCGCCCAATGGAACGCAAACGCAGTAACGCGCCGCATGAGGAAGTACCCGATGCACCACGACATCTACAGGACGGGACCAACTCTACCACAGACGAACTTGAGGTTGTTAATATCGGGAGTGAAGAATCCCCGCGACCCATCTCGATCAGCTTGACTCTGTGCGCAGACGAACGCGTAAAGCTGGTAAACCTTCTCAAGGAATATCAAGACGTATTCGCATGGACATACGACGAAATGCTGGCTTGGATGAGAAGCTGCTCACTCATCATTTACACGTGATACCCTGATCCAAACCGGTCAAGCAAACCCCGAGAAAATTTCGGCATGATGAGGAAGAACGAATTAAGGTAGAAATTCAAAAGCTACTAGCGTCTGGTTTCATCAAGCCAATTCACCACCCTACTTGGCTGGCCAACGTAGTCCCAGCAAAAAAGAAAAACGACCAGATCAGGTATTGTGTCGATTTTAGAGATTTGAACAAATTTTGTCCTAAAGATGACTTTACCCAACATCAACATGTTGGTAGACGCCACCAGTGGACACGGTATGTTCTCTTTCATGGATGGATACATCGACTACAACCAAATAAAGATGTACGAACACGATGAAAGTAAGACGGCTTATCGAACTCCTCTTGGAAACTTTTACTACACTGTGATGCCTTTCGGTTTGAAAAACGCTGGTGCCACATACCAACGCACCATGACCACCATTTTTCACGACATGATGCACAAGCAAGTCGAAGATTATGTAGATGACAAAGTGGTCAAGTCAAAAACTCGGGCAGCCCATGCGGAGATTCTACGGCAAGTGTTCGAAAGATGTCGCGAGTACAAACTGAAGATGAACCCGTTGATGTGTGCTTTTGGTGTCTCTTCGAGAAAGTTCTTAAGTTTCCAGGTGAATGCCGAGGGAATTAAATTTGACCCAGTCAAAACACAAGTTATCCTCACGATGCCACCACCACGAATCGTGAAAGAACTCCAGAGTTTCATGGGTAAAATAAACTATATTTGCCGCTTCATACCAGGATTGGCTCAACTCGTTGCTTCGTTTACTCCCTTGCTGAGGAAAGGAACAAGCTTCGTCTGGACCACACTACAACAGGAGGCGTTCCGGAAGATTCAACAAACGTTATCTTCCCCATCCATCATGAAATCTCCCATACAAGGAAGACCGCTACACCTCTACACTGATTTTAGTGACACTGCTGTCGGAGCTCTCCTCGCCCAAGAAGATGACGAAGGGATTGAGCATCCCATTTACTACTTCAACCAAACTTTAAAATATGCCGAACTCAGATATCCCAAAGCGGAAAAAGCGTGCTTAGATTTGATTCACTCCATACAGAAATTCAGGCATTACTTACTTTCTAATAAAGTAGTGCTGATATCTAAGTCCGATCCTGTGAAGTTCCTCCTCTCAAAACCGGCCCTGATAGGAAGGCCGGCCAAATGGCTCCTCCAAATGTCAGAGTTCGACATAACATGCGCTTCCCCGAGAGCCATCAAAGGGCAAGCAGTTGCGGATTTACTAGCAGCGTTTCCGGGAGAGATCAACATGACACTACACGAGGACCTCCCTGGAGACTTTCCGGAAATCTCTTTTATCCAAGAAGAAACGTGGATACTATTTTTCGATGGCTCCGGTACCCCTAACAACGGCACTGGAGGAGCAGGTGTGGTTCTAGTATCCTCAGCCGGTGAAGTATCCTCGCACTCCTTCAAGCTAGATTTCCCCTGCATCAACAATTCAGCAGAATATGAAGCTTTTCTCATCGGGTTGTCCTTGGCTAAACAAGCTGGAGCCACACGTCTGGAAATAAGAGGGATTCTAAATTACTTGTCAACCAGGTGAACGGAGTATACACACTTAATGAAGTAACCTTGGCCCCATACAGAGCCGAGGCACAAAAACTACTAAACTACTTCGCCGACGCGACCATAACACATATTGGGCGCAGCGGAAACCGACACGCTGATTGCCTAGATACGCTAGCATCGAAACTGCAATTTGAAGGTTTTGAGGAAACCCTGACAGTGAAGAGACGAACCGTGGATTCAACATGGCTTTCACAACCCGAAGATGATGAAACCGGCGACTGGAGAACACCAATTATCCAAGAGCTTAACAGCTCGCTTTCTCAGGAAAAGGTCAGTCTCAAAACCTTACAAAATCTCTCCATTCTCCGAGGGGTGTTGTACCATCGAAACCCAGACGGTTCCTTGTCAAGATGCCTCGGAGAGGGAGAAGCACAACAACAACTCAACCGCGTCCATGTTGAAGTCTGCGGGCAAACATTAGTGGTAACACTCTATCGCCGTTTGCAACGCCTTGGCTACTACTAGCCAGAAATGGAGGCTCAATCTCGGTTACTTCAAAGAACATGTTCTAATTTTCAAGCGCCGCCTCATCAATTAGAAGTTTTCAATATTGGTCACGCTGGGGACTGGCAGGAGCCATACACCCGTTACCTTCATGACGGTATGCTTCCCACCAATAAGAATGAGGCAGTCAAGATAAAACAAAGGTCCGAGAGATTCGTATTCCACGAAGGAATCTTATATCGTAAAAGCTTTGGAAGAAGTTTGCTACGATGTTTGAACGAAGCATAAATCCCAATCATGTTGAAAGAGATGCACGAAGGCGAACATCAAGGAAAACGGAAATTATTCCTTCAGATACACGAGAAATACTACTGGCCAACTATGGAGGATGATGCAGCTTTTTTCGCCCAGAGGTGCAAAAATTCCAAATTCACGGAAACCTTATCCATGGACCATCAACTCCCCTGCATTCAATAAGCAGTCCGTGGCCCTTTTACAGCTGGGGACTCGACATCATTGGAAAGATCAACCCGCCGTCCTAAAAGCATCACGAGTACATAATAACAGCAACTGAATATTTCACCAAATGGGTCGAAGACATACCTTTACGAGGGATTAATGGAGCCATAATCGCGGCATTCATTAAGGGGTACATTATCTGCCGATTTGGCGTGCCTAAACACATCATCACTGACAACGGCACTCCTTTCGCAAACAAGCAAGTACGAGAATTGCTCGAAAAATATGGAATTAGAGAAGTCTTCTCCACCGTGTATCACCCCCAAGGGAACGGACAGGATGAGAACACCAACAAAACTCTGATCTGAATCCTCAGTCGGACAGTGCACGATAATCCTCAGACATGGCACGAGCAACTTCCAATGGAACTCTGGGCGTATCGGACATCACCAAGAAGTTCCACTGGTGCCTCTCCCTACTTTACGGCGCAGACGCCATCCTACCAGCAGAAATTAAAATCCCATCAACTAGGATTGCCGAAGAAAGTGGAGTTCGATGGGATGAAGCTGAAGCATTAAGCAGCAGAGTATCAGAATTGGAAATTATAGATTCCAAAAGATCCAAGGCAGAAGAGCACGCACGAGCATACATAAATAGGGTTTCCAGAGCATATAACAAAACAGTGAAGCCTCGGGTTTTTCAAGTGAGATATTTGGTACTAAAGACTTCCAAATACATCCAACAAGATGCGTCCGCACCAAAATTCTCCGCAAAGTGGGAAGGGCCTTATATAGTCACGAAGGCGTAGAACAGTGGGTACTACAAGGTCATTAAAGAAGACGGAGGGAAATTGGAAGCAATCATCAACGGAAAGTGGCTTAAGGCATACTACGCCTGACCACCACCTCGCGCCCCGCCATATCACAAACACGGATAGCCAGGCATCTTTTCACTTCTCTTCCACATCTCAATTGTCAAGTTCTTTTCCTTTGTTTGATTGAAGCGAATCAATAAAATTCTCTTATTCTTTAAAAAAAAAACTAAGCAAAAAAAAGGGGGGGGGCAAAAACATGCTCAATACTCAGAAAGAAACCAAACATCTCGCAACTACATAACACAGAAAAGCCCATCCAACATATTGTAATCTCTCGAAAGCATCATCTTTAACCGGCTTTGATACCTTTCAGTCCCACTCTTCAAGTTCCGGATTGACTCTTCCACCTTCCGTGACTCCATGGCCAGAGCTTTCTCCTCTTCCAGAATAGCTTTCGTAGCAGGAACCACGCCAGCAAGAATACCGGCTCTGTCGACCTTTACAATATTAAGACGATGCCGCAACCAGCTAATGTTGAACTTCAGGGATTCACAGGTAGACACCATGTTCTACCACTTTTGAATAGTTGGTTCAGCAACAACACGTATAGACATACTTTCCATTTCGGCGACCATTGGCAAGAGACAATTCACTGTGGAAACTAAAGCAGACGAACAATATTGCACCACACTCCTGGTGGCGATGTGGCCATATATCCTCCATATCTTTGTGTAAAGAGTCACGAATTCTTTCCGCACCAGAAACCCACCGACGTTTCGGTAATTAGAGGAGAGACACCTCATGCGGATTCCGAACGACAAACCTGCATTGGGATACTCATGACAAAAAATTCCTAAGTCGGCGTTCTCCAGATCTGCAGCGGTTGGTGGGATCGGAGTCGAAGGAAAAGGGGTAACCAAATCATCCTCATCAATGATGGTGACGCATGCTCCGACAGGATATCTCTACACAAAAGAAAAAACTTTTGTCATTCATCAGCAAACAATGAAACATCTGTCGGTCGACGAAAACATACCGGTATAATCTTCTTGACTCGAGTGACCCGGATGGGGGAATTGTTGCAAGAGTCAGGCCTCACGCGTTTGACTAGAGGATCTAGATGGCTCGAGGATGATTCACTTCTGATTGACATGATGAAGAGATACAAACTCAACAATAGGAAATCTCTGTTGTAAAACGGGGAATACGATGCCGCTTCTCCGGCATAAATATCATGGAAACCCTAAAGGAAGAAAGAGAAACAGAGGCTAAGTAAACATAACATGATTGCATCACGGCCGGGAAATCAGCCTCGAACGAAACCCCTCACCAAAACCCTAATGAAAGCCAAACAAAGGAGACACGAGGGTGTGATACTTTGGCATTTGAATAAGGAAAGGATTTCTTATTCGAACTACGTGTGGAAAGAGGCAACCAGGCACACAATGGAAAGCTTCACGGTATCAACACACCACGCAAACGCCCAAGCCACGCCATGCCGACGCCGTGCCAACATCCGCACCAAGTCTGCGCTAATAGCTCCCTTCCAAACCACACCAACACCAACAACTCGCCAAGCCAGCGTCTCAGTGTTCTCTAACCCAGCCAAGACGACGCATGGCCAGACTAAGACAACGATCTTCATCTCACCACCTCACGGTCTACACCACAAGTAGAATCTATACAAGGCCGCAGAACACGAGAATCACCAAACTATCCTTACCTCTCGAAAAAAGGTTAGTCGGTCCTTCTTGACCATCTTTTCACGACTTGTCGCTTCGATTTTTGTCCTCGCCTGTCACCATCTTATGCTTACCTCACAACAATGCTCCCGTTCCGAGCTAAGCAGGGGACTTAATGTTTATGGTGGTTTTTAGCTTAGGGTTAAAATCGTAAAACCGCACATCTGACATGACGTCACTATGACCATTAGCGCATTTATTAGACCAATCATCATGCCTACGTAAGAATTACCAGGGTACCATTTTTTTTATGTGTCATGTTCCACGGCAGAACCCTTAACATTGACCGACATCATCTATGCCAAACCCTAATTCTCATGCTACCGTGCCAATAGCAAACCACGCCAGCCACGTCTCCGCGCCAAGGAATGCCAACCATGCCAGCCGCATCACTGTGCCAATGGCAAACCTTGCCAGCCACGTCTCCGTGCCAAGGCATGCCAACCATGCCAGCCACACCACCGTGCCAAGGCATGCCAACCATGCCAGCTACACCACCGTGCCAATGGCAAACCTTTCCATCCACGTCTTCGCGCCAAGGCATGCCAACCATGCCAGCCGCACCATCGTGCCAATGGAAATCCATGTCATCCACGTCTCCGCGCCTAAGCCATGCCATGCCGGCATTCCCTTCACGGCTGCCAAAACGAAGGCGTGCAAGAATCAACAACCACCCTTCCATCTTAGATGCAAATCTCAGCCGTCCAAGGTTACCAACCAACGCATGGTAACCTTTGTCCCAACGCCAAAACCCTTGTTTGGCCGCGCCTAAAACATGCCAAGGCATACCGACCATGCCACATGTGCCAATGGCATGCCGCTCCAGCCACCTTGTCGCGCCTAATCCATGCCATGCCGGTCTTCCATTCACGACTGCCAAAATGAAGGCGTGCGACAATCAACGGCCACCCTTCCATCTTAGATGCAAATCTCAGTCGTCCAAGGTCACCAACCAACGCATGGAAACCTTTGGCCCAACGCCAAAACCCTAGTTTGGTCGCGCCTAAAACATGCCAAGGTATGCCGACCATGCCACATGTGCCAATGGCATGCCGCGCCAGCCACCTTGCCGCGCCTAAGCCATGCCATGCCGGCGTTCCCTTCACGGCTGCCAAAATGAAGGCGTGCGACAATCAACGACCACCCTTCCATCTTAGATGCAAATCTCAGTCGTCCAAGGTCACCAACCAACACATGGTAACTTTTGGCCCAACGCCAAAACCCTAGTTTGGCCGCGCCTAAAACATGCAAAGGCATGTCGACCATGCCACATGTGCCAATGGCATGCCGCGCCAGCCACCTTGCCGCGCCTAAGCCATGCCATGCCGTCCTTCCCTTCACGGCTGCCAAAAGGAAGGCGTGCGACAATCAACGGCCACCCTTCCATCTTAGATGCAAATCTCAGGCGTCTAAGGTCACCAATCAACGCATGGTAACCTTTGGCCTAACGCCAAAACCCTAGTTTGGCCGCGCCTAAAACATGCCAAGGCATGCCGACCATGCCACATGTGCCAATGGCATGCCGCGCCTAAGCCATACCATGTCGGCCTTCCCTTCACGGCTTCCAAAACGAAGGCGTGCGACAATCAACGGCCACCCTTCCATCTTAGATGCAAAATCTCGACCGTCGAAGGTCACCACCGAGCCGGAAAGTCTCCCAAGATCAACTTGCCAGACAACAAAAACATGCTACGTGTTTTCCATGAAAACACTCGAGACACCAACACATTTCACAAACTTGGGGATGCTCATTGGGTATTGGTTTGGCGGTTTACAGCGTGCGGCGTACACTACGCCCATTACAAGACAGTGTCATAAGGATGAGGCGGTTAGTAAATACATGGAGTAATGGTAAACCACTTTCTTTTATGGAACATCAATTCCAGGCATTACCAGTTACCACCTCCTCCCATTTACTTATCTGTTTTCCTTTTCTTACGAGACCAGAGTACGTTTCACTTCGTCTTGTATAAATACGTCTTACCTATTTCCACCGAACAACAAGTTATAGTCAGGAGCATACAACACTCAGAAAAACATTTGCTAGCTTTCCCATCTGTTAGCTTCCCACTTTATGATACAAGTCATAAAACAACTACTCTTCCAGAATCAACTATTCTGGTCTCAACACTCTCTTCGCTTCCCTCCCCAAAACCAACCCTTCTCCTTCACTTTGTGACCGAAGCAAGTCTGGAACGGCCATTTCTTGGTTTAGGCGGATTTTTACAGATTGATCTCTCGAATCTAAAGTACTCCCTTGCAGTACATTGTTTAGAGTTTAAATTTGTTTCTCACCCACACACCCGAAATTACCAAAATCAGCAGAAACCATTTTCACCCTCAAACACTAGGTTAAAGGAGAATCGACTCTAGTTTGGAACTAGGACACACAGAAGTGTCGGGATTAGGTTTCCCATATGCTAGAGTTCTCCCTTATATAGCCTTTCAAATAAGGATTGCTTACAATCAAATCTCAGATAGCTTAGAAACAAAGCATTTAATATTCGCCGTTAGATGAACTCTTTATTTAAGATTCAAGCTAAGTCTTCTTAGAAATTAAGCAATCAACCTCCATTGTTAGATGATATTAGATTGATACACGCAAATGAAATATACCTATATTTAGATATGGATGAACCGTACCAAAACATGTATATTAGTTGGCTCAATAATAGTTAACAGAAGTTAGCCATATTAACACTTATAATATAGCCTTATACATCTAACACTTCTAGATCAAGTATGATGATCAATCAATCATGATAGATAATCAAATGAATCTAAATGTGTTTCAAGAGAGTTGTTCAAATGTTCATCATATTATAGAAATATGTATATGTTAGAGCACTGCTTGGTCGAACTCGCAAGCGTTGCTATCTCAAGCTTGTTTGTCAATGTTAGTGATGAAAACTATAAGTGTTGATTTCTAGTCTACTTATAGTGATGTCTCGGACTAGGATAGATTGTGTAGTTGAGCATTAGACTTCACGATGTTCATCTTTTGAAGACGAAGAACTACTAAGGAGAGCTTGTGCAACTTCATCAACAAAAGGTATGTGGAGACTAAAACTCATCTATCACTTAGAAAGTCTATTTCTGCTCTATCTACTATATTGAGACAAAAGTCGTATTACTATATAGTTGTCGATTATACACATTTGAGATTTAGAGATGACTTTAACTCGCTTACATATTTCTCAAAATATGTGTTGGTAATCTTTCGCTTCAACCAAGTTCATCTTATATTCTTGACGGAATTCAAAAGATGATCATGTGAAAATCGCCGAGTAACATCTTACATGGTTTGTGTGATACAATCATTTGATGTAGACTGGGAATGTTTCGCTATGATTTGATGCTAATAGTATGTGAAAACGGCTATTTCCATCCTATAAGAGAGTTTTAATGATTGAAATAGAGTTTAGAATACTGAACCATCATTGGATTATAAACATAGTGTGCATTCTTGCATGTATGTGATCCATGACCGGAACTAAAGTATGCATACCCGTATGCGTACTTGAAGTTGTGAAATTATATGTACCAAGTACACATACCGGTATGCATACTTGCGTAAGGTATAAGTCCGGGAATTTCTATTGGGTTTTGGAAGTGTACTTAGGTATGCGTACTCGTTCGCATACTGGCGAACCCAAACTCAGACCGGCTACTTAAGTATGCATACCCGTATGCATACTTGAGTGGTTAAAGTTCTAAAATCGGTTGGCTCATGAACTGATACATTTATATATTAAGAAATACATTCTTTGCAAACCATGGCTATAATGTTCATGAGTTGATTCGAGTGAATCAAACTGATTTTGCTTCAGTTGTGTTCTTGTATACTTCTATGAGAATATAGCGATTGAACAACTCTTTAACTAGTTTCATTTCAGTCATTTGAACTAGTTATGGTTAATATAAATAAGGTTGATATGAGAGTCTTCATATAGCTAACCTCGGTTAACTACGGTTGATCCAACATGGTGTACACGTTTAGGTACGGTTACTTAAACCTAAATGAAGGTACATTTCATTTGTGTATCACAAGCTAAGTTCGATATAACGGTTGAAAGATATTATCTTGAATCTAATTAGGTTTTCATCTAACGGTGAATATTGAATGCTTTGTTACCAAGGTAGCATTGATTGCAAACCCTGATTTGAAAACTATATAAAAGAGAACTCTAGCAATTGGGAAACCTAATACTCACACCTCATGTGTGATACTAGTTGCATAAGCTAGAGTCGATTCTCCTTTAACCTTAGGTTTTTCACGAAACCCTGTAGGTTAACGACTTGAAGACTTCATTGGGATTGTGAAGCCAGACCCAACTATTTTCTCTGTAGTTGCATGTTCTGATCTTGCCCTGTTCTATCGTATTGAGTACTATCTTCTTTAATATTTGCTCTAGATTGATTCTCCGATGGGCAAGATAAAATTAGTCATAAACATCTTCGTCTCATCGTTTGTGATTCCACAATATATTGTTTCGCTACCATACGATTAAGATTATTGTGAGGTGATTGATAATACTAGGTTGTTCTTCGAGAATGTAAGTCTGGTTTATCTATTGGTTCTTGTTCACCTTGATTTATCAAAAGACGGAATAAAAACTCTTGGGTATTTCTGTGGGAGACAATTTATTCAATCTATAGACTTTTCTGTGTGAGACAGAATTGTTTATCAAGTCTTCGACTTTGGGTCGTTACTACTCTTGGATGTGGGTGAGATCGGATAAGGGAATCAAGTGTGTAGTATCCTGCTGGGATCAGAGACGTAAGGAGTGCAACTGTGCCTTGAATCAGTGTGAGATTGATTAGGGTTCAACTACAGTCCATTCCGAAGTTCATTGGTAGTAGGCTAGTGTCTTTCGCGGCTTAATACAGTGTGGTGTTCAAATCTAGACTAGGTCCCGGGGTTTTTCTGCATTTGCAGTTTTCCTCGATAACAAAATTCTGGTGTCTGTGTTATTTCTTTTCCGCATTATATTTTGTTATATAATTGAAATATCACAGGTTGTCTGTTGAATCGATCAATTGGTAAATCCAACCATTGGTTGTTGATTGAAATTGATTGATCCTTGAATATTGGTCTTTGGTACCGTCCAAGTTACTTCTCTTATATTCAATCGGGCTCGCAAATTCCTATTTGCTGATTGCAGATTGAATTGAGAGATAGATATATAAAACTCTTTGATATACTTTTCTCTAGATTGAGTCTGACTATCTAGTTGATTCTCTTGAAAGTATATTGGAGTTTGTCTATTCAGATTTCCAAACAAAATATTGGGTGTGGTTGTTAGACCCCCGTTTTTTCAGTATATGAACCATTTGAAGCAAAATCGGTTTGGTTTTTAATTGTACAAAGTACTTATACAAGAACCAATTCATGAACATAATGCCACGGTCTGTAAAACTAGTTCACATACCTTAATACATTAAAGTTCCAGGGACTTTAAATTCGCAAACGAATCCTGAGTATGAAAGTTATACTTTACCGATTTTAGAACGTAACCGCTCTGTTCGCAAACTGAGTACGCGAACAAGAGTTCCGGACTTTGGCTTTGTCCATCTGTTCGTAAAAAGCGTACGCGAACAAGAGTTCCAGACTTGGCCTTGTCTAGTTCGTTCGCAAACAGTGTACGAGAATACAAGCTCCGGACCTTTTCAAGCTAAACCTGTTCGCAAACAGAGTTCACGAACAATATTTCCGGACCTGGACTAGACTTACACCATTGCATACAAAGTATACAACATGTATTATATCCAGACATGGTAGTTCTAAAACTCTCATTTAATCGTTGAAACATCCTTGGAAGACAACAATGGTAATTTCACACATACCACTGGCTTCAAGTAATTTTCAAGTGATTAATCGATCAATACGAAACTTCCCAAGTCGACATCAAATGATTGTCTCACACAAATATATAAGATGTTTCAAGGTAATTTTCACATGATCATCTTTTGACTTACTCCCTCCGTTCCATTTTAGATGATGTTTTAGGGTTATTTTTGTGTTCCACAATACTTGAAGGTTTTCATATTTTTCCACAAAACTTCCAATAATACCCTAATATTTTGTCTTGGAACTATAAGTTTATTTTTAAATGCACTAATAGTAATTAATGTTTGATGACTTTTCTCAAGGGTATAGATAGAAAATATTCATATCTCTCTCCATTTCTTAATCTGCGTGAAAACTCCAAAAACATCATCTAAAGTGGAACGGAGGGAGTAATATTTAGTTTCCAACAAATAAATTGCCTCCAACTAAACTCGTCAAGAATACGATGAACTTAGCTAAAGCTAAAAGCTTCCAACACATATTTCGATAAATAGATAAGCGAGATAAACTCGGCTAGAAATATTAAATGTGTATAATGTAAAAGTCTATATTGCTACACGACTTAGTCTCATTAGAAGATAGAATATAATAGACTTCTGAGTGATAGATAAGTTTTAGTCTCCACATACCTTTTGTTGATGAAGTTCCTCCAAGCTCTTCAGTAGATCTTCTTCTTCTTCAATTGGTGAACGTCGTGAAGTCTAAAGATCAACTATACACTTTTATCCTAATCAGAGACATAGCTATAAGTAGACGAGAAATCAAGTATATAGTTTTGATCAACTAAACTTGGCAAACAAGCTTGAGATAGCAACGCTTACGAGTTCGACCGATCAGTACTCTAAAGTTTTGATTTCGGTTATGAGATGTTATTTCGGTTTTCACTAACCCTAATTTCCGGTCTCATATTATGGTGAGGATTTAGGTAGGATTTATCAAAGGATCATGATGAGATACTGATAAACTTATGTGTGGAAGTGACATTAATGCTATTATCAATTTATGTTTACATAAGTTGTATATTTAGTATAACGTATGAGTTTCAGTTTAGGATTTTACTATTGGCACGTAATAGCTAAAACTGGTTTCCACCTTTCTCTGGTAAAGGTTGTTTTTGTTGTTGTTCTTTTGTTTTTGCAGGGGAATAACAACTAACAGGGGGTGAATTCTTATTGAATTGGTGCTTAATGATATACCTTTGTGGGGAGAGTGGTTGTGGAAACCAAAAGAATAATTATGCTTCATATCTTTCATGATATGAAAACAACGTTAATTCTGATCTTAGTTTGTCATGTCGAAGCATAAGGTACGATTTTTGAGTTAGTTAATCGTTTATCCTGTTAAGAAAATCTTAATTTTATTGCATCTACTTTTCCTTTTCTTAACGAAATAAGGTACAATTGTTATATTTTCGTTATGTTGTATGGATTGATTACTGTGTTTCAATTGTTTCTGGGTTAAGAAAAACTATGTCAATTCTATTTTTGACTTATTGAATTGGTATCTATTTTGAGTTGATTGGTATAAACCGTTTTTTCTTAACAAAATAGAACATGATAAGATAAATTAAGTTAATACTGATCTCTTTTGAGTCTTATCGAATAAAGCGATTATACATACATAATCAGTTCGGTTTGTAACTAAGTTATCTTGGTTGATCACTAAGGGAAAATTGCTCTTGGAAATTGTTTTCTTGATAACATACTAAAACAAGGTTACTTAGGTAGTTTCAGTTTTAGTATTGGTTATCTAAAATGGTATGTGAAACCTTCGTGCTAAACTCTTATAGGTTGTACAAGTCTTATGGATTTGTAAGATCCTTTCGGTTTGCTCTTATGTTTATTCGTTTCTTTGTCATTTTGTGAAAAAAGGGGGAGAAATACATGGAGTAAATAAGTGATTTATGATCACTAGGAAGGGATATATGTGCTCAAACGTTATATCTAACGAAAAGAGTAAAGCATAAACTAAGGGGGAGAAACATATCATCTTGTTGCGTTATATTTCATACTACAGAAAGGGGAATACCAAAAATGTTTGGATTGAATATATACCTAGCTTTCCTTTAGGGGGAGTAAAGCTTTAGCAACAACGGCATTTATTTTTTGAATATGTGCAGGATATTGTGTTGTTGAAACTCGGAATCAAGCGTATGAAGAATGAGTTATTTTGTAATTCGTTTATCTCTATATGTATTAGAGTTTTATCACTAAATTTGACAAATGAGGGGATTGTTAGAGCATTGCTCGGTTGAACCCACCAAGCATTGGTATGTCAAGGTTGATCGTCATATTTTAGTATCAAAACTCAATTATAGTTGTTTGATTAAATGTACAAGAGTCAACTTTGTTTAGGTTAAACTAGAAAGTCTAGGAATGTTGAGAAATAAAAGTATTACCTTGAAGACCTGAAGATCGTGAATACGTATCGACTACAATGAAGACATCATCCTTCCACTTGAAGTATAATGATATTGACTTGACTTGTTTCCATTCTTATCATTGATTTCAAGTCGTTTAAGATTGAAAACATAAGATGCGAGGTTATATTTAATACTCTAGTATTAGACTAGGTCATTTTATTATGATCAAAGTGTTAAGGAAAAATATTTGATTACAAAGTATAATGTTTATCTTTTGAACTTCGTAAATGTGACATCGACATAATCTATGTAACTCATTTACTTGATTGTGTATTGGATATATGTGTGATTTCATCCTAGGAAACTATGCTTGATTACATATGTTCAAAGGAAGTACATATACGAAACTTGTTTCGTAATCGAAAGGAAATCAATAGGCATTTTGGTCCGGTTTTCATTGAAGATCTATTGGATGCCCAATTCGAACCTAGGTAATAACTTTGATAGAACCGATCTTGACTTATGTTGAAAATTATGGTAGAACCTATCTTTACCTAGTTTGGGATATATGGTAGAACTGATCTTAACTTATGTTGAGAGTCTTGGTAGAACTATCCTTTCCAATTTTGGGATACTTGGTAGAACCGATCTTAAGTATTGTTGAGAGTCTTGGTAGAACCGATCCTTACCTATATCGGGATACTTGGTAGAACCGATCCTAGATTCTTTTGGGAGTCATGGTAGAAGCGATTCCTACCTATATTTGGAGACTTGGTAGAACCGATCTTAACCTATGTTAGAAGTCATGGTAAGACCGGTCCCAAGAGCAAAACCGATTCTTCATATTCACATATTACTTTACGGTTTTGTATGAGTTTGGAATTAGGGTTTGATAAATAAGTTCTGGATGTCGAAACAATTTGGACATGAATACAATTCTTATCTTTTATTTTCCAGAGATATTCCTAGATACTCAAGGTGATCCCAATCCGAAATATTGAAAATATTTGAATTAAGATTTTCGATTATATGTGCAGGCACATAATAAGGCAATTGAAGATTTGAAGACAAGAAGATTTTTCTTATTGGTTCTCGTATCCCGTGATTTGTACACACATCTTGATCTGCTGGGATCCGACTTAAATTTGGTTTATCTTTGATAGATTTTATCATGTAGTATTTTAGATCGACAACTATCATTTGGTGGTATTTTTCAACATCAGAATCTGATAGTTGTGAATCTGAATCTAAGTTACTGATTTGGATTGATCTTACCCGATAAAGGAGTTTACCTGTTTAAATGGAAGAGCCTTTTTCAAAACTCAACGAATCTTTTCTAAAAGATTATTGGAGTAGTTACCAAATAGCTTTGTTCATTTACTGTTTGGAAGACGATCAAATGGAGTTAGAGTGCTTAAGACTTTACATCGGTAAAACAACTCAAGATAGTGATTTTATGTCTTGGGATTCACGTGAGTGACCAGATGGTCGTAGATGCAAGGATACTAAGGGAACTAAGTAATTAGGGGTAGATTATTTGGTCTCAACTATACGAAGTTGGCTTTGTATTTTGTATAAAGGCTTAATTCTGAGAGTATTCAAAACTGGACTAGGTCTTGGGTTTTATGTGCATTTGCGGTGTCCTCCTTAACAAAATCTTGTTGTGTGATTTACTTTTACTTTTCCGCTATTATAATTGTTTTATGATAATTAAAAGTAAATACACTAGTACGTTAAATCCTAATCATTTGATATTGATCCTCTAGTAAATCGGTTTTGGATCGTAACTATTATCAAGTGAATAGCTTGTTGTTGTATTTTCTCGAATTTATCCATAGACCATCACACTTGGTATCAGACTTATAGGTTGAGACTAAAAAGCGTGGTGTATTTGGGTACACTCGTAATTTTACCAACAATGGATATTTACTAGAGTTTTGATTTGGCGGCTTACAACACGTGCGGTGTAGAAATACACCCACGGTGAGAAAATAAGTAAGTCGTCTGGAAGTTGAAGGAGTAAATGGAATAGTGGTCTTACAACCACCAAGTCTTAACGAAGCGGAATTGGTTTCACCATGATTTCCACTTCTCTAGTCTTTCACTTCCCTACAACTGTCACTACTTACACCAGATCAATGTGTTAACTACCTCTACTACAAATAAGTTCTTTCGACCTATTGACACGATATGACAGTCATATCCCAGAAACACCAGACAAAAGCTTTCTCTCGGTTCTAACACAGAGATACCATCCTCATAGCAGTAAAACACATTCCATCACTGGCATACAATTCCATTGATCTCACACATTCTCAGCTTCTTTCCCTACATATCAATCCTTTTCCTCCTATATATTGTGATGGAATCGAGACTGGAACGCCCATTTCTTGGTTTAATGCAGAATCGTACAGATTGGTCTCTCGAACTCCAAGCACTTCCATATATTGCATTTGTTCGAGAGTTTAGACGATTTGCTCTTACTAACATCTGCCTACTCCACCATTTTACCTTTTATCCAGTAAATTGTTTTTACCCCAATACACCACCCTACAGTTGGACTGCCAAACCAAAAAAAAAAAGAATGAACAAACACTCAAATTTTAGAGTTTGCCAATCTCATCTCAAGTTGAGCCGAGAATTTCAACTTAACACGATTGAGTTAAACTAGGACGATCGTCCTTGGTTAAGCCGATGCTCGTCCCAACTTGGGTCGATCGTCCAAAAATTCACCGACTAAAACTTATTTTATAATCTAAAAATTTAATCATGCTTAATTACTTTAATATATTATATATATCAAGACCCTTGATTTAAATAAATATTTATTTACAAAATGGGCCCACTGGTTAAAAAGTTTTATTTATACAAAAATTGGGTTTTCCTAATTATTTTGCCCATTTGTCACTGAGAAAACTGATTCGCCATCCACGGATAGGCAAATGAGCAAACTTATGTGCTCCCACTGGACCTCCCCTAATAAACAATAAAATTGAAATTGCCAGTACACAAAAGAAAAGGAAAAAAAAGGGTACATGTTTTCATTTAGAGCAGGGCTCAAGAGCAGCTAAGTCTTTGACAAAGGCATCCAGGTCCATAAACGAACTTCCACCCTCTTTAACTGCAGCAAGTGAAGCTTTACACAGCTCCACTGCTCGAACCCTCACTTCCAACCCATTCTCGCTCACTGAATCAGACAAAATCCGACTCAACTCATCCGGATCCGGAACCGTATCCACCCCTTCACAAACTCTAATAGCAACCTTAAGTTGATCAACCAAAAGCGTTGCGTTCACAAACTGTTCAGCTCTCATTGGCCATGTTAACATGACAACACGAGAAGTGAGTCCTTCTATTACCGAGTTCCATCCACAATGAGTCATAAATGATCCAACCGATCTGTGTTTCAGTATCGGCAACTGTGGGGCCCACCCTCTAATCAACATTCCCTTACCAGCGGTACGATCTTCAAATCCTGCCGGAACAACACTGTACTCACCGTCCACATGCCCTGTAGTGGGCTCTTTAACACACCATAAAAACCGAACCGCACTGGATTCTAGCCCCCTTGCTAATCCTTCCATCTGCTTGTTGGAGAGAACAACTTGACTACCAAAACAAACGTAGACCACCGAACTATCCGGACACGTGTCAAGCCACGAGAGAATACCATCAGTCGATGCTGAGCCTGAGCCGCCTCTCTCCTTAGCGGGTCCAGTTACATCATCATCCGATGGAAGAATGGGACCCACAGCCCAAACTCGGTTATAATATCCCAACCCGTTCGGTTTCTTCCTCAAGTAATCCAAATACACCGATTCCAACTCATTGAACGAGTTGATCACAATTCCCCAGCTATCAAAATTCGCAAGCATACTCTTTCTGATGAAATCCGATTCCGGTTCTCCATGTTTAAGACTTCTGTAGAGAGAAGGGAGTTGCCACCAGGGGTAAAACGGGGAACTAGGAATATCAGGAAATGATTCAATTTGATGATAAGGATCACCATTCAGCTTGGGCACGTTTTGAAAGAGCTTATCCATGACTGCAATAGCCATAGCACCAGAAGGAGAGAAATCTATACGAGGGATACCAAGCTCGCATGCGAGTTCATGGGTCCATCCCAGAAAGAAATCAGAGATAATCGCAACAGGTGGTGAAGGGTGAGATTTGAACCATTCAAGAATAGGATTGTATAGTCCACTCATAGCATTCAACATGGTATAGAAGTGATTGGGTGATAAATCCTTGACGTTTTCTACACCTTGAGGTAAACGAGGATGATTCGGAAAGGGTAAGACTAATGTTTTGATGGAAGGGTTTTTGGAGAGTAATGGGTTCAGAATTGGTAGGTTCTTGGGTGTGACGAGTATGGTGATTTTTAAACTACGCAGAGACAGCTGATGAGAAAAATCTAAAAGTGGTATCATGTGGCCTTGTGCAGGGTAAGGAAAGATCAAGATATGTGCGCCGGAGGATGGTGTTGAACTCGGCATAGCTAGCTAAGTTTTTAGGAGAAAGATGATGATAAACTAGTATTCGAAGTGTGTGTATTTGAGGCTTGAGTTTTGAGCACCGTGAATTCACCAAGTTTGGGTTGCTATTTAATGAGTGGGTCGTGGATGTCACAGCATCACATGGACAACTAATGGCGAGAGAGAGTTTATGATAGACGTGGTATCATCCCCTAGGCAGGAAAGAGACATATCACGGTTATGTGTGCCGGTGGATGTTAAGGGTTTGTTGTGTGGAATTTATAAGAAGATGATTAAGGCCAAGGGAGGTCAGTTAGACTTGCGAAACCGCCGAAACAAAGATTCACTAGAGACATTAGATTAGAATACTTTGAATGTTGATCTTTTGATCGGTTGTTAGGATGAGTTGGTGGCGCTGTTTCAGGCTGTGCACGTTTTGTTCTTTTTACATGATGGTGGCATGGGTGATTAGTTTGGTAGACGCACGTTCCAGGTCTATTTGTTACGTCACTGGATAGATCACCTCATCTCATAGACGTTCAATTTGCCAATTTCTAGCGAACTTTTTAACAATTGATTATGAGGATTAAATGTTGTCGAATCGAGTGCCATATATAGCTTGTACTCGTAGTTCGTTATGTATAGGATAGGAGTAGTAGCCCAAGCGGCGAGCAGGAGCACCATGTCTTTCTTTTTTTTGTTGTTGTAAAGTTTAAACTGACACCTGGTGTACGGCTGAGGTATACAATTTTGACTGCTCATGAATTATGAGGCTAGCCTTAGAAAACGATCTGTGCACACGGGCCTCAGATGGTACAGCATGTACGGTGGGAGAGTTGGCTCTTGGCAGAGGCAGAAATTGGGAATAAAATTCACTGTAGTCGTAACAGTTTCTGGCCTCCATGGGTTTGAAGATGAATAAAGCTGCCCCCAAAAAACAAAAGAGTGAAAAAATTAAAGCTGCTAATTGACCATTTCTTTTAGAATCTTTTTGGTCCCTGCAAAGAAAGTGCACTCTCATGAGTCACGAGGAAGGGTCCAGTTGAGAACGTGTTGTGCTTAATGCAGAAAGAAAACGAAATAATATACCTGCCGAGTTTGCGGTCTATTTTGATTATTCGAGTCATATTCCTGGACCAACTACTTTTCTTAACCTGATGTGATTGGGGTAATACCCAAATTAATTGGGATATACCTAATGAGATAAAAACTAGATCGACAAAAGCTAGATCATGTTAAAGTAAAAGAAGCCACCCCTTAACCTTATATTTTCTAAATGATAAAACTGCCCTACAATGATTAACACTAATTTAATTGAAATGATTAGATTAGTTAAATTAGTTAGTTGATTTATATGAGTGGGATTTGGAAATAACTGAGAGTAAGAAAGAGAATGAAGAAGTACAGGAGGTTTTGGAAGGAAAAAGTTAGGGTTTTTGATAAATTTGTGATATGAGTGATTCAAATCCTGATTTTGAAGTGGGGGAGTCTTCTAATTTTCCTCCTATAGATGAGTACTTGTATGATGATCTGCCAAATCATGATCAACTGGATTATATGCATGATCCTCACTTTTATTTTCCTCAAACTCAAGATGGGTATGCAAGTGATGAATGTCTTGAGCCAAACGTAGAATCTAATGACCAAGAAGAAGAGAATGGAGCTGCAAGTAATCAGGTAGACAACTTACGTGGTGAAGATTGTGATTTTTCCATGCACATGATCGTGTTTTTTTTCTTCCACTTTTGGTGCAATCGTCGATCATGCCGACTTTAAATGTTGGCATGGTATATATTACCAAATGCCCCGACTTTTCATGAGCAGTATTAAGTCGGCATGGTCGAAAATTTTAACCCTGCCGACTACAAGATTTTTTGCAGCACCGGAAACGAATTTGAAACATGTTTGAGCCGGCATTGTAGTGGATACGGACCCTGCCAACTATAGTTTGGTCGGCACTGTTTTATATTTCTACCATGTCGGCTTCTCTTTAGCCGGCGTTGTTTTTTGTATCTACCCTGCCGACTTTTGTAGTACATATCAACTAACTTGTGTTGTTTTGTAGATTGCATCGATACGATGACGGATTAGCCTCAAGCTCACAATGTTAGCGGTCCTGATACTTCCGCACATTATGCTAATGATTTGGAATGGAAGGAAAAAGACGACGCGATAAATTGGATTGTTGAGAAAGCAAAAGAGAAGATGTGCGTTGTAGTGAAAAACTCCCAACAAAGAGATACGCGGTTTGAAATGGTATGCGAGTGTAGTGGGTCGCCGAACGCAACTCACAAGAGAAAGGGTTATGTGTATGATAAGAAGACGATTAGGGTGTACAAGACGGAGTCAAAGAAGTGTGGATGCCCATTCAAGATTATTTTTTGGAGGAACAAAGAAACTGATAACATGTGGAGAATGAATAGAGTTGATGTTGGTTGGCATAACCATAAAGATCCGGAAAGTCTTGTTGGGCACTGCCAAGTTGCCAAGTTGAAACCGCACGAGTTCGAACAAGTAAGAACAAGTTGGGGAATTAAACCAAGCAAACTCCTTAGTAAGTTCAAGAGGGATGACAAGAATAACCTCTCTTCATTGTCTACAATTTATGCGGCCAAGGCAACTATCAAAAGAATTGAATGGGATGGAAGAAAGGTAATGGAAGAATCACAATGGTTGGCACACAAATACAACTACACGGTGAGACACCATGAGTCATCGGAGGGGAAGGTGGATCGTATTTTTGTTAGGCATCCCGATATGATTCAATTGGCGCGTTGCTTTTACCAAGTTTTGTTCATAGATTGTACTTATAAGACGAATAGGTACAACATGCCTTTGTTGAACATTGTTGGACAACCTCGGATAAGCAATCGTTCACGGTGGCATGGTGTTTAATGGATCGTGAGAAGGATGATAGATATATTTGGGCATTGGAAAATTTGAAGCTTCTCTACCACGAAGACGAGACTCCCGGAGTTATAATGACCGACAATGAGCAAGCAATAATGAACGCCGTGAGGATAGTTTTTCCCAATGCACAAAATTTTCTATAATGCCGACTAAAATCGAATGCAATGATTGTTAAAAACTTAAAAACTTTTGAAACTTAATTAGAGCATACAAACCTTAAATACTTAATTAGAGCATACAAACCTTAATTAAAGCATACAAACGATTAAAACTTAACCCTAACACATTTGGAACATAGATAACATCTTTTTCCGGTGCACAATTTCTTAGGAGAGGTAATTAGCTTCATCTTACCGTTGCAACATGGAGTTGTGCATGATAAAAAGTTGACTTCAGCAACTTCATCTTCATACGGAGCTACGCGCTCATTAATGCAATAGAAAAACCTATAACACACTAGTGGAAAATGGGATTTTTAAGTCTGATTGGGATTTATAGAAAAGACTACCCTAGCCTTTCTTTTTATATTGGGCTTTCAAAAACAGACCGTTCTATAATGAAAAATACTGAAAAGTAAATCTAGTTAACCAAACAGACTTAATGCCAGGGATTAGTTTAAGGAATATAATATTCTTCCACATGGATGTCAGATAAGTCTGCCGAAGGTAATTGTTTCTATAGTCTGAGTTTTAGGCGGGAGTTGTCCGGGTTTTTCCCTCCAGAAACAAGGGTCGGATGTAGTCCTCGAAAAATGTCGACGGTGATGATGAAATCTCCTCGTTTCTAACGAAATATCTTAGCCCTTTTATTACAGTATATTTAACCGTTTCTCGTTTTTTTTTTATCAGTTTCATTCAGACAACCTTTATTTTCTCCAGTTTAGAGCTCCAGAGAAAAAACTCTGATGATGATCTGATTAGAGCAAACCAGCAAGCTCCACAACCCTAAAAGCCATATTTCTCTTCATATCTAAAAGCCCTTTTTTTTCTTTCTCGAAAACCCTATTTCTGTTTATAACTTCATAACTCATTTCCTGAAACCCTATTTTAGCTTTGAATCTTTATCAGGTAAAGTTTTGTTTCTTCAATTTTGTTGTTTTCTTCTTCAATTTTTTGATGTTGGGCTTTAATCTTTCTTTTTTTTAGGTAGAAGACCTTCCGGTCGGTGCAGTTGGGTTTATCTTCAGGTATACCATATACATCATTTGATTCGACCTGAATGAATTTCTACAAGTTAATCTCGTGTTAAATTTTCCTGTTTCTTTTTCAATTTCTTTATCAAGGTTTTAATTATTTTTGTTATTTTTTTTTTTCTGAATGCAGAAGACTTTCAGGTCAGTTGGATTTCTCAAAGAACTACAGGTATAACATCTGATCTGATTTGATTCGGCATGATATGAATTTCAGTTACTTTGCTCTTATGAATTTCTTGGATGATTTTTTTTATTCTTTTTTATTTTTATTTCAAGTGCTGGGATTTCTCTTTAGATGCTAACGGTTAACTGGGATTTCTTTTTATTTCAATCTCTGCAAGTATACATTTTTTTTTTTTTTTTTTTTTTTTTTTTTTTTTTTTTTTATGTTCAGTAGGTCAAGTGTTTGATAATTTGTGGTACTGAGTTTCAGTAATTTCAGTAATTTCCTGTTTTAATCAACTTTCACTAATTTTAGTAGGTTAGGTGTTTGATGAATTGTGTTGCTAAACCCAAAGTTGTTTTTCTCAAATTTGATTATTCTTAGGTTAAGTGTTAGATCAATTTGTATCCCTGACATGCTGCTTATATACTTTGTTTAGTTCGGTAGTATGTAGGTTAACAGTTTGAT
Organism: Papaver somniferum; assembly: GCF_003573695.1. NCBI lineage: Eukaryota > Viridiplantae > Streptophyta > Magnoliopsida > Ranunculales > Papaveraceae > Papaver > Papaver somniferum. The sequence continues at coordinate 64,620,141 of NC_039361.1, forward strand.
GAATTGTACCCAACGAGTAAGCTAAGGATCACAATTTCCATTGTACTTATTTTTATTTTTGTTAGTGTATATTAAGCTTGGTGATACCAATTCAGTCAATTACATACATTTTATATAATGATATGTTTCCTTACTTTCTCGTTAGTATCAACTCCGGAGTTGGCATTCATATGTTAATATCTAAACAGAAATAACGCATAAAATGCTTTTGGTTCAGTGTATGATCCAAACCCATTCATAGGGTAATATCTAAAAGATGGGATGTCCCTGTCATATATGTTTTTGACACCCTTATCTATTTGCATATGTAGCTATCTGATTTCCTTTAATCTTTTGCATTGCATATGATTTCTGATATGGGTGTATGTGGTTTAAGAGATACTTATTATGTATTTTTTTTTGATTAGATAACTATGGCTAGGGGTCCTAGAAGTAGCAACAGATCTCGTCGTTCTGCAACTCCTAGCACAAATTCAGCATCTACTTGGCGTCCTTTGGTTGATACACGAAGATCTCCATCAAATGATGGTTTAGGCAGTCATGGAAGTCCATATGCAAGTAATGGGCACATGTCTCTTCCATCGTCCGAGGGTGAGCATTCTCCCGGTCAGGGGAGTCCATTATCTGGCGGTGAGCCATGGCCTGAGGCTTTACAGCAGACAAACACCGATAGTGAAGCTGACAATAGTGAAGAAAGCGTAATTGGTAATGCAACAAGCTGTTTTATTTTACTTCCCTTAATATATCAAGCTTTGTAGAACCTCTAATGATTTTTGTATTATTTTGTGTAGGTGATCAACGTATTCCAATTGCATTCAATGACAACGGACAACCTATAGGTCCTACCCGTAGGACATTTTCCACCAAACTTGGAAAGATAACCAGAAATCTTGCTTCACCAGGTTATATAACATGGAAGGATGTCCTGCTGCCAGTGAAGGAATCGATATGGAAGAGTATTACTAATGACTATATGGTTCCTCAAGTTCTGAAGGACAAAGTACTGAAAAGGGCACATAAGGCATGGAAGAATTCAAAGACTCCCCTAAGGCTGATATGTGATAAATATACCACTGTTGCTGAAATGAAAAACAATAGACCTGGAAATGTGAGGAAAGAGGATTGGGAGAAATTTGTTGATATGGTGAATAAAGATGAAGATAGGGTCATTAGGGAAAAAATGAAGCGAGCTAGGAAAGAGTTGAAAGCGTTGCATAGCATTGGTAGGGTTGGTATTGCATCTCGCCGGGAGGAAATGGAAAAACAAAATCCTATTGTTCAGGTAACAAGAGTTGATTTGTACCTGGTTACACATGTGTACCAGGAAGTCCCTGAAGAGGACCTTGCAAATTTGGATCCCTTATCTTATGAAGTACGATCAAGAAATTTTATTTTAAGTTTTGTGGTTTCATCTATTCAGTTGAATTCACTAGTATTACTTGCAACTGCAGTTCCGATATTTTGTTATCCACTTATGTATATTTTTTTCTATATTGTGCAGAAAACGGTGAGGGAGTTGTATGCAATGGAAGAGAACAGAAATGAGACCCCATTAGATAAGGATGCAGTTGCAAAGGTGGGTGGAGCTGAATTTATATTGCTATTTTGTTTGTGTTGTTATTTTGTTTAACATAAATGTAAATAATTATTGGCAGACATTTGGTGTTGATGGAAGGGGTACTGTTCGAGGCATGGGAGGTGGGGTTTCAAAGACTGAGTTACGAGCATCCGCAGTTAGCAGAGAACAACTACGACAGGAAAAGCTAAAGACTGTAGCCGTGGAAACTCGTGTCTGTGGTCTTGAGGAGACGGTTGAGGAACTAAGACAGTTGGCTCTAAATGCAAACCCTAGTACCAGCAATCCTAGTAATGCTCAGGTAATGTTCTATCATCTTTAGTTAGCAGTGAATGGATAATTGATAACAACTGGAACAATTAGAAAATTGAATGAGTATCAGTCTGAATGAAACAACAATGAAAGCATAACTTAGAAGTTAAAACAAGTTTGTTTTGTTTCTTACATAAGAATGTTTTTTTGTTTATAGCAAATGAATGTGGGTGGTCGAAGAATCCAGAATATTGTGTTAAGGAATATGCGTTGGGGTGCAGTTGCATTTGGTCGTATTGATAGGATTGCTGATGAAAATGATGCTTTTTAATATCTAGTCCTCATTGATGTAATAGTGGGAGGTAGTGAGGAGCTTTGCGTTGGAGAAGGAACTCTTTCTACTGTTTCACATGGTGAGAAGATTTTGTGGCCCAAGCACTCTGTTAGTCCTTGGCCAGTAACACTTGATACAGACTTTTAAAGTTAGAAGTTTGTTTTCCTATTTTGGTGGTTGAAATGGATATTTTGGAGGTTTTTTGGGACTTTTTTGGGTATACAAATGGATGATGTGAAGTACATGGGGAACATGTAACTATCTTGAAGAAATATATGGATATGGTGTGTAAGTATTTTGGGGTAACTAAGGATATGGTGCAAGTATTTTGGGATCAAACTTGTGGTTTTGAGTCTCTTCTCTTCTTTTGTAAAGAAGAAACTCAAAACTGAATCTTAAGTGTCATAGAACATGCAAGTGTTATGGTTTTATATATATGTAGCTTTAGCAGGTTTCATAGCCCTGTTATTACTTAATGAAATATTAGTATGTTCACTTATACACTTGTTGGTGTCAGTAACCTGTTTAATTTTGCTTGTACTTTTAGTTGTGATTTGCAGATTATAAATTACTGAATGTGCGAGGTTGACGCTGTTAAATTATGAATGTATGATATTGCAGGGAGGCTTAGTTTATGGTGCAAGAGTTAAGAATGCAACTGCAGAGAATGGATGATGGCTCAAGTGGTTATGCAAGAGTTGCAGTTGAGCTGAATTGTGCAGCTGAGAAGATTAAAAGGGTTGTGAGTCTGATGCCATGAGCTTGTGGTTGTGTTCGTCTACCGAAAAGAATGATTGCAGTCAATGAAGTTTATTGATTAATGATTTTCTGGGTTGTAGTAACGAGGTTCAAACTCTCGGACTTGTGAAGATTAAATTTAAAGATTTAATAAAATTATATACAAAATTATTAACAATGGGTGCGAGAGGTAACCAAGACACTAGATTCCACTATTATGCAAAATTGAATGATAAATATTTCAAAACTCTATTCAATTCTTAAGTCCTCTTTTATCTTTAATTCACTATCAATCATACAGATTCTCAAACATTATTTGTAATCCTTAAGCATAGATTATCAAGAGATTAAACCAAGCATAACCTATCAAACTGAATAACAAATAATTAAGACAATCATTCAAATAATTTAAAACTCTGCAAAAGCAGCGATTAGGTGAATTATATAATTAAATGAAATAGTTACCGATTTATGTTGCGTGAATAGCTTCCTCCATTGCCTTGGTTACGAGGGATTTAGCTCATCATAGTAAAAATGCTATCAAAATAATTTATTATGGCTCAAAAATGGTTTACAAATGATGAGAATATGAGAAATACAATAAAACCAGAGAACTACGACCCACAGTGACAAAATATGACTGATGAAGCTGTGTCGCAAATGCTGTAGCAAATAAGTCTGCCTGATGTACGACCCACAGGTGTGAGTCGTTATCACTGTAAAAAAACGACTGCTGTTGCAGGTCCGTTCTTCGTGTTCTTCATGTTCATCAGCAGCAGCAGTAGCAGAAACCGAGTTTGGGAAAACTCGAATTTCTTCTTCTCTGGATCTCCTCAGCCCCCCAGACTCTCGACAACCTTTCTCTGACCTCCAAGGACTCTATTTAAACCCGAAGCATGCATCGAATCTCCTCCATAACTCCACAAATCCTTGGCAGTGAAAGAAAATATTTTCGGATACTTTCTTTCTTGTTTTAGCTTTTCACGCGTTTTATCTGGTCCAGCACGCTCCAATTCGACTTATTCACGCCTCAACACTCTTCCAACGCCAGCAGAACTCCCCCATGCACACAAGAACTTCAATTTTGCTCGTGTTACAGTCCACGTGCTCTGTTTTGGGTGTGTGAATCATACCGAAAATTCCAGCCAAATTTGATCGATCATGTCACCCATACTATGTTCCTTAACCTATATCACATCTCTATACCAAATTTCAGCCATTGAATCGACCTATAACCCCTTCATTTTAACGATCGAAATTCTGCCAGAACTGTTTAGAAATTTCCCGCCTTTTTCCAAAATTTGAATTATGAGAAGAAAAGTGTCCTCCCCCTAATCCTGTACGGGTGTACCTTTAGCAATTGGGGTGGAAATAGTAATTTTGGGGTGGAAATAGTAATTTTTCTGGGTTCCTCCGGTACATTTCTGGGACGCTTCCGGTGCATTTCTGAGGTGCCTCCGGTACATTATCCTGGGGTGTAAAACACTACTTTTCGAGCTCATTTCGCCGCAAAGGCTTATTTCTCTAAAAACATCTACAAAAACACAAAATAACACAATAAGTACTTAATCGAGTCTAACAATACAGAATATTGAGAACAAAATAGACACATAAATGCGTCTATCAAATACCCCCAAACTTATTATTTGCTAGTCCTCGAGCAAAAATAAAATCCTAACTCACTAGGTGTCCCTAGTGACCGAGTTAATCCCGGGAGGGTTTACCAGAGGTGTACCCACAAAACCTTTACTCCAGACCCTAGCTATCTACAACGAACCTTGGAAGGCACTAAAGAATCTCCTTGGTTGGCTTACAAACACTGACTACAGGAGGAAGTACCCTGATGTGAAATTCCAATTGTTGTACACGAGTTTACACTCAAGCATACTAAAATTCATATAAAGTGACAGAGCTCTACTTAGATAGTTGCACTATGGACATCATATTCGGAGTCAAACTAATCATATGGATAGAAAAAGGAGATGGAAATAGAAAAATGTAGATGGTTTTGATGTTAACCAAATGACCGATGTTTCACATATCTGTCTGAAGGCCACTGCCAGAATGAACCTATCCTAATGGACTGAGATACCGGTCTGACTAATATCAACACAACTGGCATATACAAGGGAACCAGTGGTCAATAACTTAAATCTAGATCAACAAACTGGAAAATACAAGGGAACCAACAGTTGACTACACAGAACAATAACCATTTTTTTTTTAACTTAACGACATGAATAGATCTTTTTGATCCAAGCGCATGCTTCTTGTCAGCAGATTACACGATAGTTCCCACGGGTCCTGCATTCCACGCTTGCTTAGGCGACGGAAACAGGGAGAACACACGCATATTGCTATCCAAGTGTTAATACTTATTCCGATTGGTCTAACTGGTCCGGTCTTTTTTTTTTTTTTTAGTAACTCAGTCACTCTAATTCATCCTAGCAGTGGTAACAACTTGAATCGTGTGCCCCACCTAATCACTTAGAGAAACATAGTTTAAAATAAAATAAAAAAAAGAAATGAAAAGGACTCAACGAGATATGGTGCAACTATCATGTTATTTCTAACACCTGAGCTATGTGCTTTTATGAATAGACTCTATAGATGTTTCCATCTAATCAGATTGGTTACTCAACTCCTACAACCAAGATGCTTCCATCCACTTAGATTAGTTAGTGTCATCCTGAATACGCATAAATTTCTAGGCTCTGGAGTTTATTAATTGCAACTAAAAAGTTTCTCCCATACCCCCAAACTTAAATCTAACATTGTCCTCAATGTTCTAAAGATGAAACTAAAAGCATGAACAAGGAGAAACTGTTACCATTTGAAGCGAAAGAGTTAAGGAAAGATATTACTGTGTTGCATGAGCATGGGATACCTCCCAAGAAGTGCTAAGTTTAAAGTCTTCATCCAGACTTAGGAAAGGATTAGACAACTCGAACCATAAAGTAACAGTCGAAATAACTGCGGGTCTTCAAAACTAAATAGAGCTGACCAAAGGAAACTGCAATGAACCAAGAAAGTGAACAAGACTAGCATGCCCTTACTTAGTTTCCTGATTAAGAAATTTATATCTAATTGTGGTTCAGGTTCAAGTTCTACGAAAGGGTCTAAATAGAAAATTTTCATTGGCTGCGTTTCTTCATAGGTGGGATCCGAATCATTAGGTCCTAGAGTCTGGAAAAACTCAAATATGATCTTAGAAGCGCACAATAATAACCTAAATAACTGAGGATCCTCTAAGTCAATAAGATTTGACTTACATAATTGACCACAATGAGAGTAGTGGTCATTCTTAAGCAAATGTGTCGATTCTAATTTCCTAAAGCATTTAGGTTTAGTCTCACAACTTAATATTCGACACATTTGGAATATAAACGTTCCCACAGTTGGAAGAAAACTATTTGGTGGGAAAACAAAGTCAATCTGGGGATCATAGCCTGGGCAAACCACATCAAACAGAGGATGGGTTTCTAACGACTGAACTTCTTCCTGGACATCATTAGGTTCGGGAAAACGTGTATGAAGATAATCTTGTAAAATGGTCGAGGCATAGATATCAAGTCCTAAGTGTGGGGAATTTCTGAGAGTTAAAGGTAAGGCACTAGGGAAGTGACAATCACCCTCAAACTTAGAGTTTTCAGTGTCTCTAGATAGACCTCTAATTATTTCTTGAATTTCCGTATCTTCAGAGTCCTTAAAATATTCAAGAGATTATTCTAAGTTATTATCAGGTAGTGCATCTTTACTCATCTCTACGGGTCTATCTTCTTCTTCCAAGACTATTGTTTCTAAGTCGCTAGACTCTAAAACAGTATTTTCGAAATGAACCCGTTCCTCTAAACCACTATCGGCTTCGTAATCAAAAGGAAAAACTACATCGTCTAAAACGGTGGTATCCCTAATAAAATCCTCGTCCTTTTGAATAGGTGAATAATCATAAAAATTATTTGGATTTGAACTAGAAATAATATAATCACTATATAGCTCAATTGGATTACTAGACTCCTGATCACTATGCCTACATATTTCAGATTTTTCATTACTGCTATCCTCATTATCATAGTACGAAGATGATTGAACCTTATCTAAATAAGTAGTGTCTTTTATTCTAACCTCGTCCTCTAAATTAGGCAAATATTCACTATTTACATCAAGGGTAAAATTGGAAACACTATTTTGGAATGTAAGATTATTTCGAGCAAGTCTTTCGTTCGTCTCATCCATCAGCTTGAGGGATTCCTTTATAGAAAGTTCACTCATTATTGTAGTTCTTTCGTCTAGAATTACACTATTCATCTCAGCTAACTTACGCATCGACTCAGCTAACTCCCTGAGGGACTCTTCTAAAGGAGGAATAGGAACAGAGGGATCATAAAAATGACTACTTTTCAATAGTTTGATTGTATCCTCTAGAGACGAAGACCTAGTACTATAATCTTCTTGCTCGTAAGACTGATGCATGTGTGGATAGTAATTGGGCTCACCAGGGTATGACCCATATCCTTCCAAATGATGGCGTTCCCAACCACTATTCCCAACATGGTCATAGAAAGGATGATGTCCATATTCAAATTCAGGTCGATATTCATTGTATTGGCTTCTATCATACCATCTCGACATTCTTAATTGAAAGGGAATTCTACACAACCACAAACAAGGCCGACTCGACTCCACCAAAGCAAACCTAAAGATTTCTAGCAAACAAAAAGCATGATGGCTCCACTTAGATTGTTTTTTAGACCAGCTTCTATTCCTTCGAAAAGGAATTCGTTACAATTTGAGCACACCCCTCTGGAATCAATCCGAGCTAATGTAAGTTGAATCTAGGCGAGGGAAGCTTAGTAGAGCTTTGATACCCAAGGCCTCACCGCATTAGAAGGCGGCGCAGTCACGCATTCAACTCACAGAAACCATCATGTACTTTGAAGTGTACTTAAAGAGGAACCAATATTTTTCGAACGAGTTTCCTATTAAGCTCGTTACCCTATCGGTCTCGTTCTATTCCAAATTTTAAAGCTTGGGTTCGCGTTAGGTTTCGTTTTCCTAAGGCGGGAAAGAAGGGAGCGGTGATGAAATCCGAACCCTTATCTAGTATTGTCCAGGCCTTGCCCTTTACTAGGAATTTAAAAACAGTCCAAATTCGTCCTCAATCAATGAATCACCTTAAGGAATACAGTAAAACCGCTGACAGGAGATTCGCGAGTGTTTCGATGGACTTACCTCCCGTACCAGACGGGGGATGAACCGTTGAAGTCGACTCGGGCCACGACTCCTATGTCATGTATGAACCCGAGGGGACGAGACGATATAGTAATCGTCGTCCTTCCCTGCACACAGTTTATATAATTTTTTTTTTAAATAATAATACCCTTCCGTAGGGTTAAAAAAAAAGAATAAAGTCCAATTGTCCAGAATAAAGTCCAAATAAAAAGTCCAAAAATTACAAAAATTATGAAAAATAAAGCCTATTTACAAATCCTAAAAAAAAAAATTATGTCTTTTTTTCTTCTCTTTTAGCTTTTAACTTTAAGCTTTTTGTTCCCAAGTCCTTAGTATTCCACTTCGAGCCTGTAAATCAAAGACACAAAAAAAAAAACGTAAAAAGGAACAAATAATAGTAAAAAATAAATAATAAAAACCTAAAAATTCTACCTAAACACAAATCCGCGTCGGCGGCGCCAAAATGATTAATGATTTTCTGGGTTGTAGTAATGAGGTTCAAACTCTCGGGCTTGTGAAGATTAAATTTAAAGATTTAATAAAATTATATACAAAATTATTAACAATGGGTGCGAGAGGTAACCAAGACACTAGATTCCACTATTATGCAAAATTGAATGATAAATATTTCAAAACTCTATTCAATTCTTAAGTCCTCTTTTATCTTCAATTCACTATCAATCATACAGATTCTCAAACATTATTTGTAAACCTTAAGCATAGATTATCAAGAGATTAAACCAAGCATAACCTATCAAACTGAATAACAAATAATTAAGACAATCATTCAAATAACTTAAAACTCTGCAAAAGCAGCGATTAGGTGAATTATATAATTAAATGAAATAGTTACCCATTTATGTTGCGTGAATAGCTTCCTCCATTGCCTTGGTTACGAGGGATTTAACTCATCATAATAAAAATGCTCTCAAAATAATTTATTATGGCTCAAAAATGGTTTACAAATGATGAGAGTATGAGAAATACAATAAAACCAGAGAACTACGACCCTCAGTGACAAAATAAGACTGCCGCAGCTTTGTCGCAAATGTTGTAGCAAATAAGTCTGCCTGTTGTACGACCCACATGTGTGAGTCGTTATCACTGTAGAAAAACGACTGTTGCTGCTGGTCCGTTCTTCGTGTTCTTCATGTTCATCATCATCAGCAGCAGAAACCGAGTTTGGGAAAACTCGAATTTCTTCTTCTCTGGCTCTCCTCAGCCCCCCAGACTCTCGACAACTTTTCTCTGACCTCCAAGGACTCTATTTAAACCCGTAGCATGCATCGAATCTCCTCCATAACTCCACAAATCCTTGGCAGTGAAAGAAAATATTTTCGGATATTTTCTTTCCTGTTTTAGCTTTTCACGCGTTTTATCTGGTCCAGCACGCTCCAATTCGACTTATTCACGCCTCAACACTCTTCCAACGCCAGCAGAACTCCCCCATGCACACAAGAACTTCAATTTTGCTCGTGTTACAGTCCACGTGCTCTGTTTTGGGTGTGTGAATCATACCGAATATTCAAGCCAAATTTGATCGATCATGTCACCCATAATATGTTTCTTAACCTATATCACATCTCTATACCAAATTTCAGCCATCGAATCGACCCATAACCCTTTCATTTTGACGATCGAAATTCTGCCAGAACTGTTTAGAAATTTCCCGCCTTTTTCCAAAATTTGAATTATGAGAAGAAAAGTGTCCTCCCCCTAATCCTGTACGGGTGTCCCTTTAGCAATTGGGGTGGAAATAATAATTTTGGGGTGGAAATAGTAATTTTTCTGGGTTCCTCCGATACATTTCTTGGACGCTTCCGGTGCATTTCTGAGGTGCCTCCGTTACATTATCCTGGGGTGTAAAACACTACTTTTCGAGCTCATTTCGCCGCAAAGGCTTATTTCTCTAAAAACATCTACAAAAACACAAAATAACACAATAAGTACTTAATCGAGTCTAACAATACAGAATATTGAGAACAAAATAGACACATAAATGCGTCTATCATTTATTGTCCAGTGGAGAGTTTGTGTTGCTGCAATGTAAAGATGGACTGATCCAGTGCTTGCAGTGTATATTTTAGCTGTTGAATTTGCAGATTACAGATCCAGTGCATAGTGATCTCAAACTATTTGATTATCAAATTGAACATGCCTTTTAGATTACAGAACAATACTAGTTACTTGTTTTAAACTTGTAAGTTGTATGTGTAACTTGTAAGTTGTATGTGTTCATTATTACTAACTTGTTTAAATTTTAGTTTTAATGTAAAATTTGCAATCAGTCTAGGTAGAGTTGATGTCAGGGTCTGGATTTTTGAAAACCATCACTTGTTAACCCTACAAGAAACTTGTATACGATAAATGCATCATCTCCAAGGAATCAAGGTTGAATGTTTTTCCACAATTGCATTTAATCTTCCATCAAATTTAATCTTCAATCAATTTCAGAAAAACCCCATCCCTGGGTTAATGATCCATTTTTTCTCTTCAGAATACGAGACATGTGAAAAAGATGTATAGACGTTTCAGCTCATTCAGATGTTACTGAGTGAGCTTCAAATCTAACTCGGTTTAGATTATTACTGTCTGAAAAGAAAATAATATCTTCCATTCTCTTATTATCCTTATCGTCTCACTCCATCTCTCTCTTTCTCCTGTTCTCTTCTTTCTCTCATTCATGTCTGATGAAAAACATTCTCAGACAAGTTTAATACAAAATCATCTTCTCACGCACGTTTTTTTAGGGTTACATATTATTAGTCATCTTTTAAATCAAGTATCGATCTGAAAAATCAGGTATGTTCTCCATTCTGAGATTTCTTTTGTTAGGGTTTTGACTAGATATCAATTTCAGTGGAAACCCTTCCTAAATTCTTCTTTTGATTTCAATTTCAGACTCCTAATCTCTGCTGAAGTTTCGGTTAAAGTGATTCAGGTAATAAACAATTTTTTAAAAGAAAATTGGGGGTTGTTTACCCCTTTGGTTAACTGATTGATGTTTCTTGTAATTTAAGGTTCTTAAAATTGGGGGTTTTATTTGGAGGATTTCGTATGTAGTGATTAATGTATTTGGAAACAGTAATTTTACTAAAATTTGTCAAGAGTAGTTGTATTTGGTGGGTTCTGATTATGTTATTTCATACTATACTGCTCAAGTACATTAGTATTATTTATTGCTTTTGTCATTTATTTGTAGATGTCACGTTGTGTGGATCCTCCAAGTAAAGAATGGTTGAAGGCACCTAAGGGTTCACCTCGGTTTATTGAAGGTGTTAAGTCGTTCATTCAATTTACAGTTGAGAGTCTTGGCAAAGATATAAGTGAATTTCATTGTCCTTGTATGAAATGTCAGAATTACAATTGTTGTCCAAAATCTCTTGATGAAATACATGGGGATATTCTTCAGCATGGGTTTGATGTGACATATCGGTCGTGGATCCATCATGGAGAGCAATCTGGAGCGAATGATTCCAGCATTAGAGCTCCTACGTTACCCACTGATAATATTGTGAATGAAGCTCCTGGTCCGATCGACTTGTTGTTTGACACACTAGGCCGCGCTGATCTTATTAACAATGAAGACTTCCTTGGTGATTCTGATCCGCAAGTTGGTACTGCTGCAACAGTTGAAGATGGTTCTGGTGCTAATGCTGAAGATGGTGTTGGTGTCGATTACAGTAAGATGATGATGGATGCCTTACAACCCCTGTATCCAGATTGTGGTGGTGAACATATAAAACTGTCGGCAGTAATCGAGCTACTTAGTATGAAAGCAAGGTATCAATGTTCTAATGTTTTCTTTACTGAATTATTGAAATTTATGAAAACTATTTTACCCGAAGGGAACACGTTACCAGATTCTTGTCGTAAAGCTAAGGACATGATTAAGCCATTTAACTTGCCGGTCGAGATTATCCATGCTTGCTCTAATGATTGCATACTTTATCGGAAGGAGTATGCTGATTGTGATGAGTGTCCTAAATGTCACGCAAGTAGATGGCAACTACCTCCTGAAGGGAGTAATCCAAATGCTAAAAAGGTGCCAGTGAAGAAACTAAGATATTTCCCAATTACTGAAAGGCTGCAGCGTTGGTATGGTACTCCGTGGATAGCTGAACAGATGTACTGGCATTCAAATGTTTAGAAAGTTCTACACACATGCGACATCCTGTGGATTCTTCTTCTTGGAAATCAATAGATAGGAAATGGCCTGCGTTTGCTTCCGAGAAACGTAATGTGCGTCTAGGACTAGTCACTGATGGTTTTAATCCATTCGGAATGATGACTTCGCACAATACTTGGCCTGTCATGATTAATGCTTATAACCTTCCACCATCAATATGCACAGGGAAAGATTTCACAATGTTAGTATTACTTATTCCTGGTCCAAGTGCTCCCAACCACAACATTGATGTCTATTTGCAGCCGTTGATCGAGGAGTTGATTGAGTTATGGTTAAGCGGAAAGCTAACATATGATGCTCATACAAAGACTTGTTTCACAATGAAAGCAATTTTAATGTGGTGCATACACGACTATCCGGCTTATGCACACATGTCTGGTTTGCGAACATCTGGAAAATTTGGTTGTCTGGCATGAGGTGAAGAAACTGAGGCCTTTTGGCTGAAATGGGGTAACAAGTTTGCTTACATGGGTCATAGAATATTTTTAAGAGATCGTTCTCACCCTTATAGACGTAACAAAGCTAGGTTCAATGGATCTGAGGATAATAGGGGTGCACCAAGTCGTTTGAGTGGCGTCCAATTGTTCAATAGGACAGCAACAACAAATAAGGAATTTGGGAAGCTGGTAAAGCGGTCAGTTGAATCTCCTTATTCGAAGAGATCAATCTTTTTCAGTCTGCCATATTGGAAGGTAACTGATGCATAATTTTCAATATGTTGTTATTTTTGAGCCTTCACTAACTTTTATTCAATATGTTTTTGTTATTTCTTAGCCTTTGCTAACTTAATTAATCTTAACTTTAGTTTCCGCATATTCTGCACAATGTGGATATGATGCATGTAGAAAAGAACTGGGCAGAGAACTTGTTTGGAACTTTAATGCGACACAAGGATAAGTCTAAGGATGGGGTTCCAGCGCGCAGAGATCTAGAACTGCTGAATTTAAAGCCTAACTTGTGGTTGCAGGATAATAATGGAAAACAAGAAGTCTCCCATGCTCCTTATTGGTTGCCTAGCAATGAAAGAGAACTAGTCTGTAAACTTTTAGCAAACTGAAGGTTCCTATTGGTTATAGCGGAAACTGGGAAAAAAAAGTGGATTTGAAAGAGTTACAATTTAAGTGTTTAAAATCTCACGACTATCACTGTCTTATGCAGGGTTTGATGCCAATTTTTCTAATGTACTGTTTGAAAGAGCGTAAGCCTTTGCGCGAGGCAATAAGACATTTGTCATTGTTTTTTAAGGTTCTTTGTTCTAAGGTTATTGATCGTGAAGAGCTTCGTCTAATGCATGAACGTGTAGTGGAGTCTTTATGTTTGTTTGAAATGTACTTCCCGCCGGCTTTTTTTGTTTCTATGACCCATCTTGTCGCACATTTGGCCGAAGAGGCACTAACATTAGGACCAGTTCAATTTAGCTGGATGTACCCTTTTGAGAGGTTTACTCCTTTAACTACTGATCCTTTTAATTTAATTCTTTTGAACTTATGTACATTATATATCTGGTGTTACCTTTTGAACAAAAACTATATTGGAGGGTCTATTACTGCACAGCATGATGTCGTTGAAGGAGCTCGCCATTGGATGGAGTTCATTCCCGAGGGTAAGCTAAAGTCTTACAAGTGTCATGGAAAGGTAGCATTGCGCGGTGAGGTATATGAAGGTCCACACCCGCCTACTTCACGTGGAAAACCATACCAGTTAACTGCCGTACAACATGAGCAAGTTCAACTTTGGGTTTTGAGACATTCAGATGAAAATATTGAATGGGAAGAGTAAGCAGAATCCTAAGTTTTGTCTCTGAATCATTTCTTTACACTATATGAGGCTCTTGACCATTATAATTATGTATAGTATGAACTAATAACCATGTCACTAATTATTAAATTTGTCGTTTCGCGGTAAATACAAGAGGTACATTGGAAGTCTAAACAGAAAATCTAGGAGAAAGGCTATGAATTACATTCCCTGGTTAAGAGATTAACTTCTAGGCACACCCATGACAGAGTTTCATAGGCTCGTACTTGGTCCTTCCTTTAAGACAGTTTCCTATCGGGCGTATTCAGTAAATGGTTATCTGTTCTGTACGGAAGAAGCAGAGAAGTCTATGACCACACAAAACAGTGGAGTGACAATGGATGCCTTCACCAGCTTTAGAGCAAGTGCTAGAGATTCTAACTTAGTGGTTGATGATACTTCTTATTTCGGCATTTTGCAAAAGATACTTGAACTCGATTATGAAGATTTCACAGAAGTAGTTTTTTTATGTAGTTGGGTTCGAGTGAAAGACAAAAAACATGGATCATATGTGGACGCAGAGACCAATTTGAGGTTCGTCAACTTCGAAAGGTTTACGAGCCAGTCTAAAGATGTCGACGAACCATTCATCCATGCTTCTCAAGCTAGCCAAGTTTTTTATTGCGGTGATGAGAATAGGAAGCATTGGCATCTTGTTTTAGAATCTCCCAAAAGATCAGGCTTAAATGTGAATGCTTATGAAGATCCTTATGTGTTTACTGCACCTGCGAATCAAGCTCCACTAATTTCAACATCTGTAGCTGACAACGAGTATTGGAATGGAGATCAGGTAATAAGTTTTGACTGAATACTTGAATTTTTCTTTTTTCTCTCTTTTTTTGTATGTACACGGAGAGATGAACACATGGTCCTCTTCATGTTATCATGAAACAAGCTAAAACCAAGGATTGCAGCCTATCATTCAGGTATATATCTTCTTTGCAAGTTAATGAGCACCATTCTCTGATTGTTGATTGCAGCAGCTCCTTGATTTTTTTTGTCATCACTAGTTGAAGTTAATGAGCACCATACTCTTTATTTTCTTTATCATCATCAGCTCTTAAAGAATTGCTTTTTGTGAGAACCAGTCATACTGTGCTGTCAGAACTTTGTTTTTAAACTTCTAATGCCCGAACTTATTTTGCCGCAGGTATACTATTTGGATCAGTTGGCAGAGCAGTTCATCTTTTTGTTGGTTTTAGTATATTTTCATTGTTTGTAGGTTGGTGTGAATTCAGTAGTTGTGCAGAGCTTTTTGGGGTTTTGACCTAAGTGTCAGCTCAATTCACATGTGAATTCAGTTAATATGGTACAACAAATTTCAAATTTGAATTGAAGGTGAATGTTTTGATTTGTGTATGAAATATGTTTTTAATTTGAATTTAATGAGTTTCTAATCTTCAGTCAGAAATGAGTCAGAGAATTCAGATTTTCTGAAATAGGTTCAGTCAGAAATACCAGTTAGATTGCGATTCAGACGAATCAGCTTTTTTGAAATTATTCAGACCCATATTACTGTACATTAGCTTTTATAGTTTTTAATATTAAATTAATGAAACGTCTGTATGTGTTAGTCCGTCTTACGAGTCCATTGAAGTAAGTCGTAATTTAAAAAATTAAAGGAATCTCAGGAACAGTCGTTTTGAAAAATAAGACTACAAATCTAGGGATCCCAAAAGCAGTCCTTTTAAGAGATATTAGGACTTTTTTGGCAGACTTTTTTTTGTTTGCATTTTTCACTAGTGGCAGATGCATTTTGAAGCATACGGATGATATACATCTCCTATTAGAGCTTTCATGATAAATAAGAATCCCTTACAACCATCAATAATGCATTTGCTTCCTTTAAAGGGACAATCATTTGCAAAATGACCACTTAGTGTACAAAGACTACAAATATTTGGGTGTGTTGCACTTGAAACTTCCATTCTTTGTGCAAGGTTGAAGATGAAGTTGAGAATGATTTTATAATAACAACACACCTAATGTCTTGATTTTGAAATTTCTAGCCGTTAAGCATTCAATGGGTTGTACTTTGCACCTAAAAAGTAATATTTTTATACTGCTAACAGTTAAGTCGGCAAGGTCAATATTTCAAACCATGACGACTACTTATCCCTGACAGCACAATAGCATATAGCCTGGGATGCTCGGAAAGGTCGAGCTTACAAACTATGCCGACTTAATAAAACTCTAATGTTGTCTAAAACTAAATAAAAAAATTAAGTTCTAAAGCAACTAAAACTGAAAATTAACATAAGTTTAACAAGTCTTAAACCACAAACTAACAGTTCAAAACATAATGTAATAGTTCAACCCACAATCTAAGTTTCTAAAGCAAATGAAACATAATAAAGTTTAAGAATTTCATGGATCCTTCTCATTGTTGTTATCTCCTCCACATCACTAGCTTTTTCACCATCACTAGCTTTTTCACCATCATCAGCTTTTGTTTTTCCCTTATCTGGACCTATGTAGTCACCGGGCTCATTGTAATAGGGGTTTGGATCAACCTCCTCTTCTTCCTCCTCTAATGATTTGCATTCTTCATAGTTGAGGGATTTCTAGGACTCTCCATAAACCTTAAAAATTCTTCAGGATGTTCCTTACCCATCAGAGGTAACTTTCTTACAGGGCAATTCATTTCAGTTTCATCTTTAGGATCTTCTAAACCAGGATAAATCTTGTCAATAAATTCCAATAGCTCTGCTGCATTGCAAACAATACAATGGGTATCTTCTATTTTTGCCTCTGGTAACCTAAACAATACACAAATAAGAGATATGAAAATTCTACACATTGAAACATGGTTCTGGTAATACATTCGGCAGGGTCGATAATCTGAACACTGCCGACTAATACATAGTCGGAGGGGTTGTAATCATATACCACGCCGACTAACACACAGTCGGTATGGTCCTATTCAAGAAAGATTCCGATTATTAACAAAATAAAATCAAGTTTCTGTGACCTAAAGTCGAAATGGTACAAGTCTAAGACAATGCCGACTAGATGTAAGTCGGCAAGGTTGGTTATTAAACCTTGCCGTCCATGGTTATTGTCTAACAATCGCCATGGATGTTATGAAAAGTCGGCAGGATATTCATCCTGAGACCATTGGTAGGATTAGAAACCTACAATATTAAACTGCAAGCGCACATGGAGTTGTTACGGTGACAGTAAATGTCTAAGGTTCTACTAGTACTAGTTTAGAAATGAAAGGGTTGTCGATAGACTAGATGATGGCAGAGATCAAAGCAATAACCAGACTGAAAATAAAGATGCAGTAAAAATGGATGTAAACACTGAATAAGGTGGCACTAGGGCAATCAATTCCACCACCATCTCACACTAGGTATTCAACTAATGGTATTTCTCTTGTCCTTATATATGATAAGGGGGAAGATTCAAGTCTGCTGTTTATCTAAGGTGACATTAATATGAATAATTCAATCACAACTAAGGTATTTACCCTAAAAATTAACTGTCTGATTAAGGCACAACTAATCAAAAGATCAATTTATGTGATTAAGCATGAGCTGCAGCACTTCAACACAGGATTGCTCTAACTACAATGGATACATGACATACAATGTGAAAGTAAAGTGTTGAAGCACTAAGATTGAAATTTATTCTAAAACATTCAAGTACAACAAGATTACTACCAAGAGCATGAATACAAAAAAGTAAGCTAGGGTTTCATTTATACCCTAACAGAGATTTTTAAAACATAATAAAAACTGAAATTAAAACCTAAACTATTGCTGCATATTGCACCGGCTACTCCGGGCTTTCTTTGTCATTGAACTCTCATCCTCTATTTATACATCAAATCCAAATCATCATAATCAATAAAATACAACCACAAAATCAAGCAAAGCTGCAACTTACTTTTCTTTCCCATCATGAAATTCAGACACCCATCACTCCGTATTACGTGCTGCACCGATAAGTTGAGACTGTTCTTTACTTGTGTGCTTAGATTCAATCCACCCTGCCTATTCATAGCTTACTGTTAATTAGGGTTATGTCTGAAATCTTGTCAAATCTGATTTGGGGAAAATGGCGATAGAAGTATGGGTTTGACAGTTTGAGGTAAAAGGAGATAGAAGTGGTTGGTGTGAAGAGTACTTAGTAGAGTAGATGAAGTAGGTGGGGAAGGAGAAGATGAGAATGGAGTTGGGTTTCTGTTCGTGAAGATATTTTGGGAGAGAAAGGGGGAGGTGATTTGGTGCTGAGCGAGAACATCAAATTTAAAGAAATGGGTCTAGAAACAGGTCAGGCTCTGGGTTTACTTCTTTCATCAAGCCCACCTCTTCTTTTAAGCACTATGCAAACCAATTGTAAGAGAAATTGCAACCGTATTTTGCGCGACATTTCTTCTACACTTCTCACATCCATTTGTTTGAGGGTGAAAACAGTTTCTGCTGATTTTGGTAATTTCGAGTGTGTGGGTGAGAAACGAGTCTAAACCCTAAACAATGTACTGCAAGGGGGTACTTTGATTCGAGAGATCAATCTGTACAAATCCGGCCTAAACCAAGAAATGGTCGTTCCAGACTTGCTTTGGTCACAAAGTGAAGGAGAAGGGTTGGTCTAGGGAGGGAAGCGAAGAGAGTGTTGAGACCAAAATAGTTGATTCGGGAAGAGTAGTTGTTTGATGACTTGTATCAGAAAGTGGAAAGCTAACATATGGGAAAGCTAACGAGTGATTTATGAGTGTTATATTCTCCTAACCAAAACCTGTTCTTTGGTGGAAATGGGTGAGACCTATTTATACAAGTCACAACGAAACGTACCCTGGTCTCGTAAAAAGTGGAAACAATTTGAGTAAATGGAAGAAAGCGGTAACGGGTAACGCCTGGAAGCGATGTTTTCATAATAAAAGCAACGTTTCACCATTACTTCTTGTATTTAAGAAAGTCCTCACTCTTATGACACTTTCTTGTAACGGGCATAGTGTACGCCGCACGCTGTAAACCGCCATACCAATACCCTGATGAGCATCCCCCAGTTTGTGACATGTTTTGATGTATCGAGTGTTTTGTGTAGCATGTTGCTATTGTTTGGAAAGTTTATCTTGGGAGGCTTGCCGGTTCGGTGGTGATCTTCGACGGTCGAGATTTTTCATCTTGAGAGGAAGGTTAGCCTTTGATTGTGGTTACCTTCCGTTGGTAGCTAGTGGCGTGGCCACGGTGTTGGCATGGATTGCGCTTGCTCTTGGCGTGGCTAATTAGGGTTTGGTGCCTTGACCATAGAATTGGCATAGATAAATGTGCGCCCTGGCCAAAGAGTTGGCAGAGTAGCCAAAGGTTGCCACAAGTCGTTTGGTTTAGTGGCGAGCTTGTACGGTTGATATTTGCATCTCAGAAGCAAGGATAGTCGTTGATTGTTGCAACTTTCCGTTTGGCAGCCAGCGGCATGGAGGCATGGCCGGCATGGCTTTGGCGTGGACAAATTAGGGCTTTGGCACCGTGGCCAAATTAGGGTTTTGGCACCGTGGCCAAGAGTTGGCACCATAGCCAAGATATTGCCACAAGTCGTTTGGTGGAAAGTTTGTACGGCTGAGATTTGCATCACAGAGGGAAGGGTAGCCGTTGATTGTTGTAACCCTCCGTTTGGAAGCCAGCGTCATGGAGGCACGGCCGGCGTGTCTTTGGCATGGTTTAGGTGCGACCAAGCTAGGATTTTGGCATAGTTTTAGGCGCGGCCAAAATTAGGGTTTTGGCATAGTTTAGGCAGGCCAAAATTAGGGCCTGGCATTGGGCCAAAAGTTGCCACGCGTTTGGTGGCGAACTTGGACGGTTGAGATTTGCATCTCACAAGGAATGGTGGCCATTGATTGTTGCGACCCTTCGTTTTCCAGCCAACGGCATGGAGGCATGGATTTGGCGTGGTTTAGGCGTGACCAAGCTAGGATTTTGGCATAGTTTTAGGCGCGACCAAAATTAGGGTTTTGGCATAGTTTAGGCGCGACCAAAATTAGGGCTTGGCATTGGGCCAAAAGTTGCCACACGTTTGGTGGCGAACTTGGACGGCTGCGATTTGCATCTCAGAAGGAAGGGTGGTCGTTGATTGTCGCAACCCTTCGTTTGGCAGCCAGCGGCATGGAGGCATGGCCGGCGTGGCTTTGGCATGGTTTAGACACGGCCAAGCTAAGATTTTGGCATAGTTTTAGGCGCGGCCAAAATTTGGGTTTTGGCATAGTTTAGGCGCGGCCAAAATTAGGGCTTGGCATTGGGCCAAAAGTTGCCACGCGTTTGGTGGCGAATTTGGACGACTGATATTTGCATCTCAGAAGTAAGGGTGGTTTGATTGTTGCAACCCTTCGTTTGGCAGCCTTAGGCATGGCCGGCATGGCTTTGGTGCGGAGGTGTGGCTGGCATGGCATGCCATTGGCACTATGGTGTTGCTGGCACGATTGGTATGCCTTTGGCGCGAAGATGTGGCTGGCATGGCATGCCATTGGCACGGTGGTGCGGCTGGCATGGTTGGAATGCCTTTGGCGCGAAGATGTGGCTGGCACGACATGCCATTGGCCCAGTGGTGCGGCTGGCATGGTTGGCATGCCTTTGGCGCGAAGATGTGGCTGGCATGGCATGCCATTGGCACGGTGGTGCGGCTGGCATGGTTGGCATGCCTTTGCGCGGAGATGTGGCTGGAATGGCATGCCATTGGCACGGTGGTGCGGCTGGCATGGTTGGCATGCCTTTGGCGCGGAGATGTGGCTGGAATGGCATGTGATTGGCACGGTGGTGTAGCTGGCATGGTTGGCATGCCTTTGGCGCGGATATGTGGCTTGCATGGCATGCCATTGGCACGGTGGTGCGGCTGGCATGGTTGGCATGCTTTTGGTGCGGATATGTGGCTTGCATGGCATGCCATTGGCACGGTGGTGCGGCTGGCATGGTTGGCATGCCTTTGGCACAGAGATGTGTCTGGCTTGGCATGCCATTGGCACGGTGGTGCAGCTGGCATGGTTGGCATGCCTTTGGCACGGAGATATGGATATTAGGGTTTAGCGTGTCGAAACCCTAGTTTAAAATATGTGGCACGCGTGATTGGAACGTTTGGCTAGCATGCGCGACTGGCATGTGCAGATATGATGCCAGTCAGCACCGAGGGCTCTGCCATGGAGCATGGCATATAAAAAGGTATCCCGTTAATTTTACGCAGACATGTTGAGTGGTTCAATAAATGTGCTAGTGGCGATATTATTACTCAAGTGTGACGTCACTGTCTGACTAAGGTTTTACAATTTTAACCCTAAGCTAAAAACCACCATCAACACCATTCCGCGAAGCTCTTGCTTTCTGCCTCCGACCACCAATTCATTGCTCCTTTCTCTTCTCTAAGCTAAGCATCCAAGCTTTATTTACTACCTAAAATCGTAAAATTATATTAGATACAATAACTATACTTGAAAACAATAAAATACAACATTCGGCATAAAATGGGAATAAAGCACACAAAATGAGATAAATGCCAATAAAATGATAAAGAATTATGCAATATTTGGCACCTATCACCCATTCCTTCTCTCATAAAATATCAACAGTCGGCGTGGTTTTAAATTATCGACCTTGCCGACTAAAACACATAAATCATAATTTTTGATTATCTAACCTAATATAACAATCATACAATACATCAGAATAATGAGTTTCAGTTTAGAAATCACTTACAGTCTTCTTTTCGCTAGTGGATGGTTCTTCTCAACATTCTCAGGGATTGCATTCTCGGGTTTACTCATTCCAACTTTTTCTTTACCTTTTCCCTGTGATTCGGATCTTTTGATGTTACTTGTTGAATCTCTATTGCTACTGGATCGTTTAGAATCAACCATTTTTTGTAGAAAATCAAAGTTGAAATTTTTGGTTGATGTAATAAGATGAAGGAAGGAGAAGATGAGAGGGATTAGAGAAGATAGATTAGGAGAAAGATTAAATGGTTTTTAGTTTTTAAGTTTAGGGTTTAGTTTTAGGTTAATTAGTGCAGGGGTACTGAAGTAACTTCATCAAGTTTTGGTCTCCCATTAGTAAGGGCACTATGTCCATTTAAATCTGGGTATTACCCTAATTAATCCGGGTATACCCCAATCTCACCAGGTTTCTTAACGACTGATTAATTTTCGGTTAATCAATGTTTATTAGCTGTATAGGATGTGAAAGTAAAATCAACCAATGATAATCGACTTTGAAAATATGAAACAAATAGTAGAATTTGAATTCTTTTTAAAAACACCAACCCAAGTCCAGTGGTGTTCACGGCCACGTAGACCGATTCTGGGATGGTGTTCTTCATTCATGAAGAAAACCTATCGGTAAGAATTTATTTATATATAAGCTATTATAACAGTCGGCAGATATGAATGTTTTTATATCCTGATTGTGACATTTATTTATATAGATTAGGCAGTAACCCATGTTTCGCACCGGGTGAAAATAAATTATGCTAACCGTGGTGAATTTCCACCGGCATGGGCACAGGTTAGTGTTTTCTTCGTCTGGTTCCAAGTTTTTAGCTTGGTTGGTGATTTTGGGAATAACTCATGTCGCGGAATCCAAAATTTGTTTCCATTTTATTAACGAAGGAAATTAAAGATTCCTAAACACTTGATCAACACAAATGTACAAAAACACAGAATCATTTGAACAAGAAGATGATTGAGTTTGGGGTGAAAGGGGGTTACCCTCTATCCATAGTATGACCTAATTTGATCAAATTTGATGAACTCTTTAATTTTGAAAGAGACTCTCAACTCCTATAGCCCTTTCTCTCAAGATTACCTAAGTCATCTTAGATATTATCAGCAGATAAAAACCCATCTTTGATATTAGCACCCGTGTTGGGAATAGGAGCCTCAACAATCGTGCTAACATCACCACCATTTCCTTTAAGGGAAGCTACAACTTCATAATCCTTCTCTTTTTTCAGAATCCATATTTCACTTTCTTCTGCTGACATAAAATCGAGCCGTAATTAAAGTGCAACTTGTTCACAGGTATCACCCGAGTGATCGTTAATGAAACATTAATCACATGAATGGTATGGTTGCTTTTCTTAGTGATATTTGAATCAAGATTCGAATCCATATTCTGTTATTAACCATGCACTTCTCTTAAGTGGGGAAGTTAATTCTTTTTAGATTATGACCTTCACCAATCTGCCAATCCTTGGATGAGCATTTGGAGAATTTATTTCAATTTTTTTCTCTCCTAAGTATTGAATGATCTCGTTCACCAGAGACATATTAACATGTTCCAGTTGTAGGTTTTTAACTAAACAGTCCAGTTTTGACAAAGAAATTTAGTGTCTGCCAATGAGATTCTTGAGTTGAAGATACAACGAGCAAGTATTCTTTTACTGTCCAAAGAGCTTTCTTGATGATTTATTCTTGTTCTTTGGTCGAGCTAAACTTGAAGATGAAGAGATTAGGACCCATAAATTTTATTTACTTATTTTTATATTTCTTCCAAATCGCATTTTCCTCATCTATTACTTCTCTAACATCTAAAACCTCTAGGAAAAAGATCTTGCCAAGCCCGCTGTTGGTACAACCATCAGCAGCAGTTTGAGTCTGTTGACCACTTGAGCAGAACCAATGGTTCATTTATGTGGCTTGAAAACTCCAATATTGTTATGTTGCATTTGTGAGGTGATGCCGGAGACATAGATTTAAGAGTTAGTCACCATTTGAAAGCACAGAGAGTTGCACGAGTTGAATAGAGGGGTGTTAGAGATAGTTGTGGACTTAGGGTTTTATGTTAAGAAGGAAATGAAATGAAGAGGTTATTTATAAGAAAATATTTATTCTCTAATTTTAGAAGGATGGCACTGTTTCATTTTATCTATACAAGCTCTGATAAGTATAAATTGACAAAACATTTATATTACATATAAGTATAAAGTCCGGCAATAAAAACCGGAGAGTTACACTAAAATTTCACCAAAAATTCTCCCAAGTTAAAATTATCCTGGTGTCTCGGTCCCGAACAAGACAAAAACAAGATTAGCTACATTACTCTTACCAACTAATGTACCCAAAAATTATTGGGTGTAAAATCATGCTACAACCCCTTATTTGTATTATATCCACAAAATATCTCTTACAAACGAAAAAGACAAACAAACAACAGTTTTACGTTAACCGGAGATATGCCATGAAAATTATCTTATGACATAGTCTTGGACCCATCACAAAGAATTATACGAGGTGTTGTTCACACCAGTGGGGCCCATCAGGATTATGTCTTATAGGATTTCTCCAAGAACTACAGACACAATAAGTATATCATTTTTGGAAGAAAAAAAATGTGCACCTCAACCTTATAATTTGAGTAACGTCATCATCGTTTTGATTCATGTGATAGTGTATCTAAACAGTCATACTCAAAGCCTAGGCGGATCCATAAATAGTCTATGCATTTCATCTTTCCTTTATAGATCCATGTTTATTATCTTCCCTAGTTTGAGGTCTATGCCTTTTATTTGAAGCCTATTAATAAAAGACAACAGCGAGTCATTATGAAAAAATTTCAACAACCCCTTATCTACCTATTTTAGTTAATTACTAATATGCCCCTAATTAATTAGTGTTCATCTAGTTGATTAGTAGTAAAAAGTCGTGTTAGATGTGAAATTAACTTGTATTAATGAATCATCAGAATATGAAATTTTTTGAAATTTTGATTTATTTAAAAAAAACACCAACCTAGAATCGATTGATAATAAGGCGCCATAAACCAATTTTTGGTTGGTTCATCCACCAAGACCACTAAGAACCAGTGTATATTAAGTGCTTATATAACCGATTTTGAAAATTACACTCCAGAATCAATTTATGTTGATATTGGTGTCAACCGATTGTAACTTCAAACACATATACAAAATAGAATTTTTTTTTTACCTAGAATATGTTTATATGAAACATCACATCTACCGATTACGATGTTGAAAAACATCAAACACAATTTAATACATACTTCTTATATATAATCAAGTTAAGAATGAGTTTGAATTCATACTCATTACCATGTCAAGTAGTAATCATACCCAATTTGAGAATGAGTATGAAGTCATACTCATTTTCATTTCGAGTATAAATTATACTCATTTTCGGTTTGAGTATAAAAATCCAGGGATAAACTTATACTCATTCTCAATTCGGGTATAAAATTGTTTTCAACAATATCATTTTTAGTTCAAGTATACATTACCAGAATCGATTTACGTTAGTTCCCACATCGACCTATTCTAGGTTGAGTTCTTCAACCACGAAGAACACAAACCAGAATCGGTTTATGTGAGAGTCCATGTGAGCCGATTCTGGTTTGTTCCTTCAACCACGAAAAACACCAATTGAAATCATTCGATATGTATATGATCATCGACTAATTATATGGAATTGGTTAACGTATACATGGACATCAACCGATTCTGGTTAAACAAAAGAAATATGGATATCTAAATCTTGAAAAAATCAATCAAAAACATAACAAAGAAATATGGGTTACTAAAACTACATTACCATATTAATGCACTCGGCTGTTGATGGGGCAAAACGATTTGCTGGTTTTTTAAGAAAGTGAAAAGACGACCGTGAGGAAAAGACTTCTCGAACGACCAAATTCCTAAACCTCAAACAGATGTACTGCACGGGAGTGCTTTGAGTTCGAGAGATCAATTTGTGGGACTCCGGCCTAAACCAAGATAACAGCCGTTGCAGAGTCAATTCGGTCACAAAAAGGGAAGAGGGTCGATCAGTAAGAGGGAAGCTGAGAAGTGTGTGAGATCAATGGTGATCAAGGATCGTGAATGTGTTGTAGGTTTCTGCATATGAACTGCTGGGTTCAAATAAGTTTGAAGTATGCTTATTTGAGAGTGATTGTTCAGATGAGAATTCTTGCGATAATTCCTGTATATTTGTGCTTGTTTACACGATGATTCTTGGTTGTTCAATCGCGGATTCAGAAACTTATTTATATTGATAGAATGTAGACACAATGATTTCCAATAAGTGTGACGGTTGCTCGAGTGAAAGAATGGGAAAGTGGGAAATCGTGGTTAAACCAGTTCTAGGTCGTGTGGAGACTTGGTTGATTGTCCACCCACTACTTTGCTAACTACCTCAACTGCTTGCATGACTTACTCACATTTCTCATCGTGGATGAACACACATGCCATAGGCCGCCAGACCAAAACCCTAATTAATATTCCCTCATGTGACATGATTGATGCCTCACGATTGTGGAGTCTGCAAGGCAGACGTTTATTTAATTAGTCAGTTATTGACTTTACTAGACAATGAGTCTTAGCCTTAACGAGTCGAGCATAATGAACGAATGTGGTATGCTCTGAGACTCATGGATTGAAGATAAGATGTCTGCTGGGACAACAATGATGTTCAAATGTTGAGTCTTAATATCATTTTACCAGTAGAGATAATAATGATATTTTGATAATTTGGATCGATCGTCCGATGAAGTTGCTCGATAGAGGACTTATTTTGATATGACGAATATTCGACAGGAAATCAAAAATATTGTTGAATTATATAGAATGTTCTGATATATCATAAATGATGGAAGGATAAAGTAGGAATCAGGAATATTGGATGTTCGTCTGTTCAAACCATGTTGCTCAGTCGAGCAAATTATTAGTAGCAGTACCAGACATTAAATAAATTAAAATATTAATTGCTGGACCAATATAATTCTCCAATGTTAATAGTTGAATCTAACATGAAGAATACTTCTCAGTCAAGCAATTGATAGTTGAATCAATGAGTTTTGGACCCAATTGAATGAGCAAAATAAATATTGCGAGTTTAAGCAAATATTGCTCGATTCATGAATTACTGGTAGCAGGACCAAATAATATAATTAAAATACTGGCGGCTGACCGAATATTATTAATTAGGATGTTGATTGCTAGATCAACATAAAATTATTAGGGTTTGAACGTGTTCAGAATTAAGCTTTACAGAGCATTTGATTTGAAACCCTAATTTTGGTCGATTGTTGATCAATTGATGATTTACTGAAAATAAACCAATGAGCGGGAGAGGGACATGCTATATGGTATGATGGCCGACCATTTAGCGGGTAGGTGCTCGAGTGAGCGTGCACCTAAGTCCTTTATAGGCCCATTGGTGGAAGGATGATTAAATGATCATTTAATCATTATTGAAATAGTGCTCATCTAAGCATTAGTTGGTAAAACCTAATTATTGAGAGAGGAGGACCGGACAAGGGGTATGAGATGGGCCCTTGGTGGTCGTGGTACCGGCTAGTGGTCAATTGATCAAGTTCCAAGTTGGTTGGAAAGAATTTTAACCCAAAATGAACTGTAGAAGATTAATTAAGTCAAAATCATTAATATGATGTGGGACCCGCTCCTTTAAGCCTAAGGGAAGACCTTGGTCGGTCAAGGTGGCATGCCCATGTCACCATATATTTCGTGACTTAGTTATGAGAATTTGGGTATTTTCTGGTGCGCGTTTGAGAAATATTTTGGATTTTCAGAAGAGTTTGATCTTAACTGAAACTCTTGATTTTGCTTGAGTGAGCAAGTAAAATTTTGCTCGCGCGACCAATATTTTAAGAATTTTAAAATGAATGATATTTTAATATTTGTCGTGGAAAGCCTTGATGACTTTTGGGTTTTAGATAATTTTAGCAATATTTGAGAAAATGTGAAAAAACCAGGGTTTTTGCTCAAACGAAAGAGTTTCATGAGATGAAGGAAGGAATTATAATAACAAAATAAGGAATTGAGAGGTGTGGGACCGGCCAGGTTATGGAATGGCCGGACGGCACATGTGCTTGGTCCCGTGCTCTTCCCTATTTTATATTATTAATTTTCATCACTTGAGAAAATATGGAGAAACTAGGAGTTTTGCTCGAACGAGGAAGTTTACTCAAACAAGGAGTTTTCAAGAGACAAGGAAAATAATAAAATAAATTAAAAATAAAAGAAAGAGGCGTGGGACCGTCCACGAGGCATGGCCGTCCGGCCGGTGGGTCCGGTCCCATGCGCGCCTCTTTATGATTTTTTAATTATTTTTCTTCTCTGATTTTGCACAGGTTTCCTCGTTCGTCCATATTTTTGAATACTCGTTTATGCATTTGGGTACTTGTTCGTGCATTATTGTTAAGTACACTGGCACCGTTTTCTCGGGGCTTACTCGGTGGTGGCTCAGATTCCCGAACAATGAATATTTATTACTAATTTATGGAATTCAACTGAGAATAAGTCACGAAACAGAGTAATAAAATAGGTTGATTATCTATTACTAATTCATGGAATTCAGCCGGGAATAAGCCACGCAACGTAGTAATGGGATAGATTGATTATCTATTACTAATTCATGGAATTCAGTCGGAAATAAGCCATGAAATGGAGTAATGAGATAAAATGTATTATTTTTCTAGGAATTCAATTGATGAATGTCACGCTAGAGTTAATATATGAATTGCTCTATACTAGCATGCAATACGTCTAGGAGCGAGTTTATTCGAGAATCGAGGTATAAGATGATGGAAGCATCATACTCGTTCTGAATATTGGTCGTGTATAGTCAGGGAATAATATGATAATCTGAAGACGTTAGCGCTCTATACTAGCATGAAATATGTCTCGGAGACATCCAATCATTAAGAGATGCTATACACATTCTACCTATATAGTCAGGAAACAAACAATGTAACGTCCCGAAGATGTTAGCGCTCTATACTAGCATGTAATATGTCTAGGAGCCGTACAATCGTTTCGATTCTATGTAGAGGTGCTGTTGAAATATGCCAAGTATAGAAAAGCTAAGATGAGAGGCTTTACGAATAACATATTCATCATAGCTCAGAGAGGATGTTCGCTCAGTCAAAGATCGTGAAATGGTTTATGAATCATAAAATATGAGTTTCACATACATTTCTGAAGCCGTGTCAGAAACATGCAGTATCATGATTTTACGGTTTTAGCCTTTGTCGAAAATCCACCATTAACATTAAGTCCCCTGCTTAGTGAGGGACATTCATGTTCCGCAGTAAGCACTGAATGGTGATTTTCCTGTAGACGAGATAAGTAGTTCAACTTTGTCGTAAAATGCATTTCCAGAATCCCCTATTTGCTTCAGTGATGTCATGTTCAAGAAAATAACTAGATAAGGACTCCGGCAGTATGATAGAATGTCATCCCATGAGTACGGAGAGATGAGGCACCACTGATTTGTGCGGTCGGACGCCCAATTTTGGTCGGTTTAGCGTTTATGGTCCCGTGCCCAAAAAGGAAATTCTTGTGCAGGATCAGATGTTCGTTCATTCATTAATTTAAGAAACAAACAATAATCCCTAGCATAAGAGAGATTTTTTTTAATAGACCTGCGTCTAATGATAAAAAATTTGTCTATGAGCTTTCACGAAAACTATTTTTTTTTAATATGTGAGATTTCACAAAATGGAATAAACTCTCGTTTCAAAGTTGGATGCTCATACGAGAGATTTTTTTTTTTTTTTTTTTTTGCAAAAATCAAATTTTGATTTTGAATAATCATTGAAAATAAGCAATTATTTATGATGAAATAATGTCTTTACGTGAACGTCTTCCCAAATTTTAAAAAACTAGTGGATGTTTACACAGTAAAATTCACGTGAGTTGTTTACGGTTTTATGAAAATCAAATTTTGATTTTTGAATAATGAACTTTGCTCATCTTTGAATATTTGAAGAAACGAGCAAGTTATTGAAGCTTTTGCGGTATAATCACTATTGTTAGTGAAATTGTAAACATGTATGAGTTAGATTATTACCATTTTTGTTGCATGTTTGTTATTGGTATATCCATGTCTCCATGTATTTCATCTCAGATAATGATGACTTTTAGCTACAACCACTCTGCTGTCTCTTCCGGAGAACACTCCAGAAATACCAAGCCAAATATGAAGACTTATGCAGACGTTTATGCCAAGGTGAATTAACCTTCCAGAGATGCTGGAAAGATGATACATGGTATGTATCTCGATCATAGAAGAGAAAAGCTGAGGATGAAAAGCTTGCAGCTTATCATCAAAAAAGGCACCAGCTTCAGCAAGTGAGACTATCGGTTGAAGATGCAGTTCGATCTTGCGCGGACGGTGTAGCTTCTGATTCAGATGTGGAGGAAATTGAATTCGTCTGGAAACCTATTGAACGTGAGGTTGAGCCATATCCACCTAGTAAAAGGGTTGAACGATTGTCCAAAGATGATTTCCGAGCCGAATGTGATGAAGACGACTATTTGGATGCAACTTATGATGATCCCGAAGACCATCTAGAAGAAGTTCTCGAAGAAAATTCAGAAGATGCTTCTGAAGAAGAACTTGAAGAAGATTCTGATCATGAAGATGATGACTGACGATCAATCATTGTAGTAGTTGAACATCTTTTGATTTTTGTAGGTGCCTTGATTATTTCAGTATTTTTACTTCATGAATATCAGAAACCTTGCTTGTCTCTTTTCCTCTGATTGAATAGGGTGGATGTCCGTCCATATGCACGAAGGATCACGATTCTTATTCAGACAATTTTAGCTTGTTCATCCAATTGATGTGAATTTTGGACATGTTTTAGTGGACCTACGTGTGGAGAAAATGACATGTCCTTCGATTCTTCATCAAATACTCCAAGTTGTCGATTTGCGCAGGATAATGCAAAATTTTATTAGATGAGCTTGTTGCAAAAACACCCATATGCTTACGTCTTCGAAACTTATGGAGCCTTCATGGTGAGACGTGCAGTATCACGGTGGTATACTGTGAGTCCACAGTATTGGTGGGGATCTAGGGGATGTCGCTTGACTGTGAGTGTTATGAATCCCGTCTAGAAATTTCTGCTTGTACGTCATTAATGAGTGCTAAAAAGTGCATATTTCTATATATTTTTCTTGGCATTTAACTCATCTTTTGTGCAGTAATTCTACATTTTATCCCATATTCTGTATTTTCATTGTTTTCAAGAATAAATATTTTTCTTACTTAATTTTGCATTTTTAGGTAATAAATAAAGTCTGGATGACTTGCGGAGCGGAAAAGAGCTGAAGAGTAGTGAAAGGCCGGAAGAAATTACGCAAGGAAGCCGCAAAGAATGGAGCGCACGTCCAAAAAGCTAGGAATGGGCTCAAGAAGGAAGAATTGTTCTTAAAGAAGATATGGGCTTGGCATACCCAAGGCCCAAAACCCTTACCCAAACCCATTTTCTATATCCATACCCGCCTCCATTCTCAGCCGTTAGATCGGATCCATCTCATCATCCAATGGTCGCTTCTTCATCGTTCATCAAAATCTGAAGTCCCTGCAAAACACCATAGTACCTAAATTCCAAGCCTTCATATTAGATCACATTTAGATCCTACGGTCGCTTCTTTGCCTGCTCATCAAATCTCGATACTTCCGCTTAACACTACAACACCTAACCTCGATCTTCGCCGTTAACTTTGTTGTATTTCACAATCCAACGGTCGAAGTGATTCATCTCTCATACCACCGTTAGATCTACCAACCATCTTCACATCCAACGCGTCTCCTCGCTAGACATCAAAGTTTGATGAACCCGCTCAACACCTTAGCCATCGAACCCATCGACCTCAAGCCAAACACCCTCTTCTTCCCAAATCATTTTCTTTCCCCAAAACTTCTTCTCCACCACCATACCGCCTGCAACTCCACTGCCACCACCATCTCTTCCATCACCACCTCGAGCTTCACCATCTCCATTCTCTCGACCAAATCAGAGCCTTCACCATCATCCAGCTCCCTAGTATTCCCCTTTCTTGTTCTTAGCATCAACCCTAGGTGCTACAGATAAGAAAGAGAAAAGCTAGGGCATCAGTAGACGCAATTGGGAGCAGTTCGAGCTGAGGAGGAGCAGAGGGAACATCAACAGGTCATGGGTCGAGCAGAATTCACACATGGGTGAGAGAATTTGATTTTCCCCAAATCAATTTAGGGTTTTCAAATTTTAGGGTTTCTCAAAATTAGGGATTTTGTTGTAAACTATAAGTAGGAACTGATGTAGGATGTTAAAGGGTGTTCTTGGTTAGCCGAGACACCCCCTAATTGGGTTAATTTAATTTCACTGTTAATTTTTAGGGTTCTTGTTTTGCAATTTTCATTCACTGTTTAGTAGTTTAAATGTTGTGTTGTTCCTGTTAAATGTGTGTTGTTCCTGTTAATGTGTGTTGTTTACATGTGTGTTACTGTTTTTCCATTCTAAATGTGTTCCTGTTAAATGTGTTGTTCCTGTTAAATGTGTGTTGTTCCTGTTAATCATGTTTAGTTCCATTGTAGTGTTAATTATGTTCTGAGTTCACTGTTGAGGCTCAGATGAAACCTTAGTGCACTAATGAATGATGAATTGCTAGGAAGGCCTGTTTTGCTTGAGTAATGGGAAGAAGTTGGTGCTCTGATATGCCTGTGATTGACTGTGATTTCAAAAGACAGTCAATGCTAGGGGCAAATCAGTGAGCAAGCTGATTCTCTTCCCATTCTAGTTGGATGCTTAAGTTTTTGCATTGTTTAGCTAGGACACAAGGTGGATTCTAAGCCTTAGCTTAGACACAACTGCAACCTCCTCTCTGCCCTTGGCTCATAGCCTTGGTTTACTTCAATACCATTGCTTCACATCATCTTCACTGTCACCTTTCTCTTACCACTTTCTTTTGTAACTTACTTTGCTTCGTTGGCACTTTGCCACTGTTAACAATCACCATTTTACTACCATCTTCATTGTCATTGTAAATGCCATCCTTGGCCCTGTGTGATTTTGTTTCCTGTCTGCCTTTGCTTCTGCTGCCTTGTTCTCCCCCTGCTGCTACTACTTGCCGTTGCTGTTCTGCTGCTCTCCCTTTCCCTGCTGAAGCCACTGCTGCTGCTGCAACTGAGCTTGGCTCAGCTAAGACCACAGTTCAGGTTAAGGCCCAGCCACAGTTCACTGTGAAAGCCCGCTCACAGTTCACTTTCCAAGCTAAGTCCTGTCACTGTCAAGCCCAGATCCTCATACAAGCCAACTGAGCCCAAAGCTCACTTCAACACTGAGCCCAAGTTCAGTTCATTGAAACCAAAGGCTAAAAGCCCAGGTTTAATCCCAAGGCCAGTGCAATTCAAAAGACCAAAAGCCCATAAGTTCACAGTCAATCCAAAAGCCCACTGAGCCCAAAACCATTTCATTGTTAAAAACAAACCCATTAAGCCCAATTTACTCAAAGGGTATTCAAAGCCCAACAGTTCCAAAGGTATTCATAACCCATTGGTGCCACACCCTTTGATACCTAAAGCCCAATAGCCAACTAGAACCCAAAATAGCTAACACTCCAAACACACCCATCTCTGTGGATCGACCCGTACTTGCACGAGCTACAACTGACGACCGTGCACTTGCGGTATTACTGTAGGCCCGTTTTCATTTCACTTCAATTTTATACGCTTTCCCGGGCCACCAAGTTTTTGGCGCCGCTGCCGGGGATTGGTGCTGTGTTTTTCTTGTAGTTTTATTAGCTATTTTTGCATTTCACTGCATAGCATTTGCATCTGCATCTGCTTCACTTCATTTGCTGTTGGACCTGCTGTTCTGAACCTGTTTTTCCTCTGCTGGGACGCCACCAAGGAAAAGAACCAAAGCCCAACTGGGTTTTTGCAACAATATCAGAGCAGCTGGGCTGTGCTTAAAAGGTAACCCATTTAAGAGAACCCGAATTGTGGGCTTCCAATTTTTAATTGTGGGCTTGTAATATTAAAGCCAATTTTTGGGCTTTTTATTTTCTGTTGGGTTTGTAATAATTATTTTGTGGGCTTGTTTGTTTAATTTGTGGGCTTGTATTTAATTTTTGTGAGCTTGTTTAATTTGGACTTGTATTTTGTATTCTGGGTTTTTAAACCCAGCTGAGCTTGTAACCGATCACGCTAGGTTAACTCGTTAGTGGGCCGAGTACCCAAATTCTAGGCCGAGATTTTGGACTCAGTTTCACCAAACGTTTTCAAACCAGCTGAGCCAAAGCAAACACAAAACCAACAGTGGGCTTGCTCCCATTCAAAAACCAAATTTTATTTTTTTTTAAAAAAAAAAAAAAAAAAAAAAAATTTACTTTTCTCCCATTCAAAAACCAAATTTTACTTGCTCCCATTTTAACAACCAAATTTTTTCTTCTTTATCCCATTAAAACCAAACTTGCTCCCAAATTTTAAAAAACCAAAAAAATGTCTCCAAAACCAAATTTTTCCCAAAAATCCAAACCCTTTAAAAACCAAATTTTTGACTTTGTACATTTACTTAGCTTTTGAGCCAATCATGTCTAGATTTTGGCCTGCTTCGGGGAGTGGAAACAAAACACTTAGAGAACTTGCTTACGGGCCAAATTCACATTGTGATCCTCCCCCATTCCATGATGTCAATAGTTATAGGAATTATATGGACATTTTCAAAGTCCCGAGCCGCAATACATGAACCCTAATGACTATTCATACATGCATCATTCATCGCAACGTGAAAATGAACATTTGCTGCCTCACTCACACAATCATCACTTATGGATCAAATAGAAGCTCGAATCACAGCTTTAGAAATGCAATCACATGAGGAATCTGTCACATCTAATTTTCTTAGGCAACCTGAAATCTATGCATGTCCCGCATGTGGTAGTTTAGACCACCCTGTTGAGAATTGTCATATTTTGCATAATTTTAGGCAATCTAGAGAAAATCCAAGGTATGAAATGCCCATAAATTGTGAGAATGGTAGTCATTGGGACCATAATCAATCCTTTGAGGGTTGCGATCAATATTTTGTAAACCCTAATGACCATGCACACATGTACCATTCACCACAATTTGAACATGAAGAATTTGTACTCCCATGAATTTAGACTCCACCACAGAAGCTTTAAGACTCTGAGCAAAAGACTATGATAGATCTACATCACGAATTCATGCATATTTAGATCAGATTTTGCTTCACCTACAAAAGGAGGAAATTCATGAGGAAATGTATGTTGTCCCTAATGAAGTGTCTAGTCCCATTCATGTAAATAATGTTGAATATGAACCTAATTTAGAGGAACATGAATCGACTAATGACACCACCACTGTTAATGAGGACCAATATGCATGCTACCATGATGATGATTTATGATGATATGTTAGAAGAACATGAAAATATTGTGGAACCTGTTGGTTCAAAACATATGGCTTCTCGCCCTCGACCTTCATGAATGTTGTTTTTCTAATACTCATTGTAATTCATATGATTTTGATATTGACATGGGATTCGTACAATTATTCTGTGAAGATGAGCATGACATAGGAATAGTTGAATCTTCTGTAGACACTAATATGCATGAAAATATATTTGATGTGTCTGATTCTCTACCTAGGTCACATTGTGATATTTCTCCTGATTTGCCGATGCATGAGAATAATGTTGATGATGTTGATGACTCTGATTGTGATCTTGCCAATTTGTTTGATGATTGTGAGCATGTTGTGACACTTGTAGAAGACTTAGGAGATGTTGATGTGATTAGTAATGATGTGCCTATCTTCCTACATAAGTCACAATCTGATGGCCTTCCACCCAACCTAGATTTGGTTTGTACCCATATTGTCAAACCGACTTTTCTGAGAGTCCCTAATCTAGGTTTGGAACTGTGTGCTTCCCAAGTCCTCTTGGACTATTTTGCTTCTAAGTATAATACATTTGAGGAACCACAGTTGGAATTAGCATGTTTGCCCGTCCCTAGCACAGTTCATTTCGAGCTAGACCTTGTGCATGATGAACCCCCGAAACTGCGCGATTTTGTTT
Source organism: Papaver somniferum (assembly GCF_003573695.1). Classification (NCBI taxonomy): domain Eukaryota; kingdom Viridiplantae; phylum Streptophyta; class Magnoliopsida; order Ranunculales; family Papaveraceae; genus Papaver; species Papaver somniferum. Next base: position 64,656,086 of record NC_039361.1, read on the forward strand.
TCAAAATTATATCTTCTGTAAAATCCAGGTTTGGGGGTAGCTCATTTTGTTTCACAGCTTCACTTGCATGCTATCATATTATTATTGTGTGAAGCTGTTGAAACCTCTACACTTTGTCTTTTGGGTTGATCCTCAACTCTTTAGATTGTTAGTGTATGGTGAATTTTTGTATATAATCCAGTAGATAAAATTTCTTAAAAACCCTTTTGTTCCTTTTGTATATTTTGCTAATCCAATATGATCTCGGCTGACATATGTTGGATTTTGCCTTGAATAACGGAGTTCTAATATTGCTTTCGCCGAAATCGGGTATTCTCTTTTTTTCTCTACTCAACATGATCCTCTTCATATGTTGTATTATAATTTTGTTCATATTTTGAAACATTGAGGACAATGTTTAGTTTAGGTTTGGGGGTGAAAAGTAGATACTTTGATAATATGCCATAATTGAAAACAAAACTCCTTCTTTTTGAAAAATTGAAAAATTCCAAAAAAATTGAAAATAAAAAAAAATTAAAAAAAAATAAAAAATTAAAAAAAAACATAAAAATGGAGCTCATTTACCTTGAAATGTTGACTCTTGTGCAAATATGTAATTATTAGGAGTCTTAGTCTAGATATTTAGGCACCCTGATTCTAGCACAATTCACATAGTGATAAGAAATTTGCACGCGCACGATCTACCAATACATGTATGGCCTCGATCTTCAAGGTGTTTGATAGGAAGTACGATTGCCAATCACTTTAGAATACTGAACGAAACTTGACTAGCTTGTTCTTTGGTTGGTTGGGATAGAAGGTGGAGGTTACATTAAGAAAGACAACCATCGAATTTAACTGGGTGCATCAAAAAGGGCTACCTCTTGCAAAGTGTCATGTAATTTTTGTTTCCTTTTGTATGTATCAAAAGTGTTTCTTTTCAAAAAAAAAAAAAAAAAAAAAAAATCAAAATAAAAAAAAAAAATCAAGTATTTATCAATTCCATCTCTCTTGTTCCAAAAATAAAAGAGAGTAGTCAATGTAAATAAGAGTCATGTAAAGAGTCATTTTGTTGTTTCATTGTAATAAGCAAGGAGGGTGTATGCCATTGATGTACAACGCGAGTAATTGTGAAATACCTCCAACTCATTCACAATTCTCGTAAAGTCCGGACAGCTAGCTAGATTTCGACCTTGGTTCTTAGCCTGAGAAACTATCTCTTGGTGATTAGTAGTCATAACTTCAGATCTTTCTTTACACATGTGTAGATACACTTTACACTCTTATCACATGTCTTTTTTGTTATCAGTGCTAGGATTGTGCCTTCGATAGCTAGATTGACATCTCCATTTTGCTGTGAGCTTAACTGACTTGCACATGTCACATTTGATGGAATCTGAGCTATATTTTGACCTAGAACTTTGTAGGTACGTTCTAAGCAAACCTTCACGAGACTTCAACTCGTCCACTAGGGACACTTAGTGGTTTAAAAGGCTTAGTGCATACGCTAAATGCATTCGAGAGACCAGCGACAGTGGTATAGGTAGGATTTCCTTAGTTTTGTTTTACTTGAGGACAAGTAAAATTCAGGTTTGGGGGTATTTGATGAGTGCTAAAAAGTGCATATTTCTTATATTTTTCTTGGCATTTAACTCATCTTTTGTGCAGTAATTCTACATTTTATCCCATATTCTGTATTTTCATTGTTTTCAAGAATAAATATTTTTCTTACTTAATTTTGCATTTTTAGGTAATAAATAAAGTCTGGATGACTTGCGGAGCAAAAGAGCTGAAGAGTAGTGAAAGCCGGAAGAAATTACGCAAGGAAGCCGCAAAGAATGGAGCGCACGTCCAAAAAGCTAGGAATGGGCTCAAGAAGGAAGAATTGTTCTTAAAGAAGATATGGGCTTGGCATACCCAAGGCCCAAAACCCTTACCCAAACCCATTTTCTATATCCATACCCGCCTCCATTCTCAGCCGTTAGATCGGATCCATCTCATCATCCAATGGTCGCTTCTTCATCGTTCATCAAAATCTGAAGTCCCTGCAAAACACCATAGTACCTAAATTCCAAGCCTTCAGATTAGATCACATTTAGATCCTACGGTCGCTTCTTTGCCTGCTCATCAAATCTCGATACTTCCGCTTAACACTACAGCACCTAACCTCGATCTTCGCCGTTAACTTTGTTGTATTTCACAATCCAACGGTCGAAGTGATTCATCTCTCATACCACCGTTAGATCTACCAACCATCTTCACATCCAACGCGTCTCCTCGCTAGACATCAAAGTTTGATGAACCCGTTCAACACCTTAGCCATCGAACCCATCGACCTCAAGCCAAACACCCTCTTCTTCCCAAATCATTTTCTTTCCCCAAAACTTCTTCTCCACCACCATACCGCCTGCAACTCCACTGCCACCACCATCTCTTCCATCACCACCTCGAGCTTCACCATCTCCATTCTCTCGACCAAATCAGAGCCTTCACCATCATCCAGCTCCCTAGTATTTCCCTTTCTTGTTCTTAGCATCAACCCTAGGTGCTACAGATAAGAAAGAGAAAAGCTAGGGCATCAGTAGACGCAATTGGGAGCAGTTCGAGCTGAGGAGGAGCAGAGGGAACATCAACAGGTCATGGGTCGAGCAGAATTCAACATGGGTGAGAGAATTTGATTTTCCCCAAATCAATTTAGGGTTTTCAAATTTTAGGGTTTCTCAAAATTATGGATTTTGTTGTAAACTATAAGTAGGAACTGATGTAGGATGTTAAAGGGTGTTCTTGGTTAGCCGAGACACCCCCTAATTGGGTTAATTTAATTTCACTGTTAATTTTTAGGGTTCTTGTTTTGCAATTTTCATTCACTGTTTAGTAGTTTAAATGTTGTGTTATTCCTGTTAAATGTGTGTTGTTCCTGTTAATGTGTGTTGTTTACATGTGTGTTACTGTTTTGCCATTCTAAATGTGTTCCTGTTAAATGTGTTGTTCCTGTTAAATGTGTGTTGTTTAAATGTGTGTTGTTCCTGTTAATCATGTTTAGTTCTATTGTAGTGTTAATTATGTTCTGAGTTCACTGTTGAGGCTCAGATGAAACCTTAGTGCACTAATGAATGATGAATTGCTAGGAAGGCCTGTTTTGCTTGAGTAATGGGAAGAAGTTGGTGCTCTGATATGCCTGTGATTGACTGTGCTTTCAAAAGACAGTCAATGCTAGGGGCAAATCAGTGAGCAAGCTGATTCTCTTCCCATTCTAGTTGGATGCTTAAGTTTTTGCATTGTTTAGCTAGGACACAAGGTGGATTCTAAGCCTTAGCTTAGCCACAACTGCAACCTCCTCTCTGCCCTTGGCTCATAGCCTTGGTTTACTTCAATACCATTGCTTCACATCATCTTCACTGTCACCTTTCTCTTACCACTTTCTTTTGTAACTTACTTTGCTTCGTTGGCACTTTGCCACTGTTAACAATCACCATTTCACTACCATCTTCATTGTCATTGTAAATGCCATCCTTGGCCCTGTGTGATTTTGTTTCCTGTCTGCCTTTGCTTCTGCTGCCTTGTTCTCCCCCTGCTGCTACTACTTGCCGTTGCTGTTTCTGCTGCTCTCCCTTTCCCTGCTGAAGCCACTGCTGCTGCTGCAACTGAGCTTGGCTCAGCTAAGACCACAGTTCAGGTTAAGGCCCAGCCACAGTTCACTGTGAAAGCCCGGCTCACAGTTCACTTTCCAAGCTAAGGCCTGTCACTGTCAAGCCCAGATCCTCATACAAGCCAACTGAGCCCAAAGCTCACTTCAACACTGAGCCCAAGTTCAGTTCATTGAAACCAAAGGCTAAAAGCCCAGGTTTAATCCCAAGGCCAAGTACAATTCAAAAGACCAAAAGCCCATAAGTTCACAGTCAATCCAAAAGCCCACTGAGCCCAAAATCATTTCATTGTTAAAAACAAACCCATTAAGCCCAATTTACTCAAAGGGTATTCAAAGCCCAACAGTTCCAAAAGGTATTCATAACCCATTGGTGCCACACCCCTTTGATACCTAAAGCCCAATAGCCAACTAGAACCCAAAATAGCTAAACACTCCAAACACACCCAATCTCTGTGGATCGACCCGTACTTGCACGAGTTACAACCGACGACCGTGCACTTGCGGTATTACTGTAGGCCCGTTTTCATTTCGCTTCAATTTTATAGCTTTCCCGGGCCCACCAGTCATCCGCTCTGGAAGTTGTTGAAACTTCATACGATGTCGTAATTCGATGCTTGACCACAAATTTCGAATCTAAGAGACTGAGAAATCATATGCAAAAAGAATCCTTCATTTTGGATATGTCTAGGGCAGTCAATGACACATGCACATTCATAACTTGTAATCCTGTGCAAATTTTCAGATTCCATAAAACTGAGTGTGGAAGCCACATCTTTCTGATCGTATGTCTAATTGATGTGCCCTTTTGGTATTTCGTAGAAAATACATAGACGAAAATCTTTTGTTGAGGAAGGATTGTCCAATTCATCACACATTGGTACGTATATGCAAACCCATGGCCTGAAGTGAAGTGTGTTGTATATCATTTGTAGAGGTGATGAGAACATCTTGTAGAAGACTTTGGATTGTGCCCGCCCATCGTGCAAGATTTGGGAAGACTTTCATGTGAACATGTTTTCATGTATACACATCTTGATATGAATCATTAGTGCTTGGAGAAGTCCGCTTCATCGAGTAACACTTTAGAGAATGGTTAGTTGATGAAGCCCTGTCATGAGGATGTTGCTCCTGAGACCGTTGTTGATGCTGAGATCACGATTGAATTTTTTCCAGACATTCTTATTGATGCTGAGACTATGGATGGAGTTCCTCTAGAGATAATTGTTGATGTTGATACTATGGTTGAAGTTGATCAAGAGACCGAAAAAGTTAGAACCATGATTATCGACATAGTCTTTGATACTCCATCCGATGAGCCTTTATATTCACAAACTAATTGATTAGTTGAGCATTTCTAAGATGAAGGTGTACTGGGAGTTCAACCCAAATTCTCCCGAATAGTATGACTTTACTGTAAAGTGGCTTTTTCAGGGAATCGATGTTGTTGCGGCAGATAACAGCGGAAGTTTCCATTCCAGATGTGATCGGTGAGGAGAAAAAGTTCCTTAGTCGTGCAAGGTTTGTGATGTAGAGAGGTTCCTTGATGGCGTTTCATGGCATCACATCAGGTTTCAATGACTTTTTATATGGAACACATTTATTGAAATAGATCTGAATTGATCTTTCCAACAAGATCAAGTCCCCGAGTGCATCCCGGAGGTATTCATCTGCTTAGAAAAATATATATGTTGAACGAGTTTGCGCCATCCATGGACGAATGATGTTGCATCTGCTTTAGAAGTCTTGCCATGGGGATAGTAAAGACTTATCGATTGTAGTACAGTTGCACTTTGATCGTCTTGGTATTGAATCAGTGTGTCAGCGTCGCGATATTTGTGCTGAAGCTATATGCGCTATTATCAAAGGTGTACTCTTTGATTGGGGATACACTTTGAAGGCTTCTGAAGAATATAACACTCAGAGATGAGAGGTTTTTGACTTTCGGTTGGCCTCAGAGAAGTAGGTGATTGACAGTTGTAGGGATTTTATTTTGGTTTGATAGGTTCAATTACTTAATGCAAGCATTGCATATATTTTGGAGGAATTGAAAATAACGGATAAGTTAAGAAAATCCTAAATGCTTCAAACCTTAGATGCTTGAGCGTCGAAGTGTCATATCCCTTAAGCGTCGAATTTCTTAGGCTTGAGCGTCTCGGCCCCGAGTATCCTCTGTTGATTCGGCATTCCTTTTGCGGTGGGATTCCACACTTGTGCAGACATTAAAGCTTTCTGATTTTGTGGCACATATGGATACTCATGCAAAAGTTACGGGGAATACCTAAGATATTTTTTGTCGTGCTTGAAAATCATCTCAGTAATGAATGTCTCAGTGAGATGCTCGATTCGGAGAGGTGTCAGATTCAACCACTTAATAAAATATTTTTGTGGTGAAGCTACCCATTCATAACGTCTTGCAATAGCAGAGTTGCTAGCAGAATTGAATCCCCATACTAGGATAGCATGTGAGAAAATAAAGGACATAAATATGGGAGGAATGAGACTTGCCTGAGTGTGGAATCTCTTGATGAATATCTATGCATCTTTTGCAGGTTTTTGTTTCAACCTCGTCAAAGTTCGAAATTCCTCCAAGAGTGCTCTGATGATGGAACGTCCGCCAAATCTTCTGGATCAGAACTTTCTTCATTGGAGAGATGTGCAACCAAATAATCTTTGTTTCTAGCCATTTTTTTAGCATGAATCCATGCTCGTCTTAGGATCATGTCATATATTGGATCTTCTTGATTATGTGAAACTTGGTTTCAGTCCAGGTTGAACCCATTTTCACTTTGAGAGTGATGTATCCATAAAGATATTTGAGCGCTCATTCATGGTCTCCGATTGAGATGGGAGCATGAGTAGCTTCTTGTCGAGTGATGCGTGCGACTCTGAGGGATTTTAGTGGAATAATGTTGATAGGGGTGCCAGCATCGATCAACATTCTCCCAAATTCGTTTCCTTTGAGATTAACTGTGGTAAGTAGTCCCCAGTCGTACATGTCTTTGTATGTGGCCAGAGGCTCATGAAATATTTCTGGAATGGACTTCCTGAAACGATGTGATTCAGTGCTGCGAACATGTCTCTCCTTTGTGTTTTCGAAAGATAAAGCAAGGTTCATATATGCTCGACCAAGGATTGAAATGCTTCATTGAAAGGTTGTTCGGAGAGATTAATGTCCCGATTGGGAGAGAATCCATGTGCACTCCTTCAGTCCCCAGTTGAAGCTATTGTGGATCAACCTTCTATTTAAAGATGTACTTCAAAATATTGCAATTACTTGTTGGATAATTGATGAAACTATGAAGGCGAACATACCTGGTATACTTCAATTCTTTTTCAGTTGGCTCTCTCCCGATGAACGACAATTTGATTGCACCATCTTGACCCTAGACTTTCAGTAACTTGATCACTTCTTCAATGAGAAGATGAAAGTTTGAGTATGTCTGATCATTTCCCCGTTTGTTGATGCCGGGTCGAGGTTTGTGAATTTCAGGATTAGTTATCCTTTCTTAATACTTTTGCAGACTGGGATGTTGGATAATCGTTCCTAAGATGCTGTGCCTCAGATTTCATCTTGCTCCTTTAAGCAACAACATTCGTGGAAGGTTGGAGATTGTATTGCTTATTAATCAGGCGCCTGGTGCTGCTCGAGTTTTTCGCGGTTCCTCAATTTTTGTAGTTTTTGCTCTTTTCAGAAGGCCATAACAGTGGTTGTTGATCGTTTGGCTTCTTCATGAAGCTCTGAGAAAGTCTAGAATCGAAGATTTTCCAGTAAAGCTCTGTATATCGAGATCATTCCGTTAATGCACAATTCTACAAGTTGTTATTCAATGATATTTGGATCGTGACAATCCAAAGCTTGGACTCTGAATATTTTGTCGTAATCATAGGGATGTTCATTGTTCCTCTGAAACATCCTTCCCAAATCAGAGAGTGACTTGCTCCGAGAAAAAAAAGTACTTTATTTAGAAAGAGTTAATAATTTCTCCCCAATTGGTGATGCTTCCTGGTGGGATGTTGTTGTACCAGGTGTATGCTCTGCCTATCAGAGACTTTGAAAATTCTTTCAAACGTTGTACTCATGCTCTCCTAATGATTCCAATAACTAGATATGTGTTCTCGAGCATTGCATGTTCCATCATAAAGTGTAAACGTTGGAGAAGTATAATCTTCCGGGAGAGAAACCTTCTGTACGACAGAAGGGTATGGAGGTTGATGACGGTGGACAGATGGTGTATTGTCTTTTCCTCGATCCCCCATGAAATGTTCTAGATCTTTACGAGTGATGGAACTTAATGGTTCCTTTGCTGGTGTCTTATTTGCAGCATTGCGGACTTGATTATCTTCTACAACATGAATTAGGGAGATTTCTGGATCAGCAACCGAGGATGTTTCCTAAACTTTTCCTTTCTTCTGAGTTTTCTATGATATCTTGTTCGTGAGAGTTTTGAGATAATTACACAACTCTTTCTGTGTTGCATCCATGTCAATCTGATTTTTGGACAGAGTCTCTTGCACCTTCATGAGATCAACTATGGTAGGAGAATTTCTCTGATTTCTTCAGGAGACCGGCCGAAAATAGGATTGTTTCCGATGTGGGTTTGAGGAGGACTAGTGTCACCAGCACCGTTGAAGCGGGGAGTACCACCATTGTTGCTAGTGCTAGCACCATTTGGTTTAATATTTGTAACTGAACCCGACCTAAGATCAACCATTTCTGGTTTTTTAGGAAAGTGAAGAGAAGACCGTGTGGACGGGACTCCTCGAACGAGAAAATTTCTTAACGTTAAACATATGCACTACACGGTAGTGCATTGAGTTTGAGAGATCAATCTGTAGAACTTCGGCCTAAACAAGACAATGGCCGTTCCAGAGTCAATTCGGTCACAAAAAGGGAAGATGGTCGATCTGAAGGAGGGATGCTGAGAAATGTGTGAGATCAATGGTGATCAAGGATCGTGAATGCGTTGCAGCTATCTGCAAATGAACTGTTGGGTTTGAATAAGTTTGAATTCTGCTCATTTGAGAGTGATTGTTAAGATGAGAATTCTTGCGATAATTCTCGTATATATGTGCTTATTTACACGATGATTCTTGGTTGTTCAATCGTGGATTCAGAAACTTATTTATATTGCCAGAATGTAGACACATTGTTCTCTAATAAGTGTGACGGTTGATCGAGTGAAAGAGTGGGAAAGTGGGAAATCGTGGTTAAACCAGTTCCAACTCATATATAGACTTGGTTGATTGTCCACCCACTACTTTGCTAACTCCCTCGACTGCTTGCACGACTTACTCATATTTCTCATCATGGATGAACACACGTGCCGTAGGCCGCCATACCAAGACCCTAATTAATATCCCCTCATGTGACATGATTGATGCCTCATGATTGTGGAGTCTGCAAGGCATACGTGTATTTAATTAGTCAGTTATTGACTTGACTAGACAATGAGTCTTAGCCTTGATGAGTCGAGCATAATGTACGAATGTGGTATGCTATGAGACTCATGGATTGAAGATAAGATGTCTGTTGGGATAGTAATGATGTTCAGACGTTGAGTCTTGATATCATTTTACCAGTAGAGATAATAATGATATTTTGATAATTTGGATCGATCGTCCAATGAAGTTGCTCGATCGAGGACTTATTTTGATATGTCGAATATTCGACAGGAAATCAAAAATATTGTTGAATTATAAATAATGCTCTAATATATCATGAATGATCGAACGATAAAGTAGGAATCAGGAATATTGGATGGTCGCATGTTCGAACCATGTTGCTCAGTCGAGCAAAATGTTGGTAGCAGGACCAGACATTAAATAAATTAGATTATTGATTGCTGGATCAATATAATTCTCGAATATTGATAGTTGAATCAAACATGAAGAATATTTCTTAGTCGAGCAATTGATAGTTGAATCAATGAGGTCTGAACCCAGTTGAATAAGCAAAATAAATATTGTGATTTTAAGCAAATATTGCTCGATTCATGAATTATTGGTGACGGGACCAAATAATATAATTAAAATACTGCGGCTCACTGAATATTATTAATTAGGATGTTGATTGGTAGATCAACGTAAAATTATGAGGGTTTGAACGTGTTCAGAATTATGCTTTGCGGAGCATTTCATTTGAAACCCTAATTTTGGTCGATTGCTGATTAATTGATGATTTACTGAAAATCAACCAATTAGCGAGAGAGGGACCATCTGCATGGGATGATGTCCGGTCATGTAGCTCCCAGGTGCTCGAGTGAGCGCGCACCAAATTCCTTTGTAGGACCGTTGGTGGAAGGATGATTAAATGCTCGTTTAATCATTATTGAAATAATGCTCGTCTGAGCATTAAGTGATAATACCTAATTATGGAGAGAGGAGGACATGCCAAGGGGTATGATATCGGCCCTTGGTAGTCGTGGGACCGGATGGTGGTCGATTGATCAAGTTCCAAGTTGGTTGGAAAGAGTTTGAACCCAATATGAACTGTAGAAGATCAATTAGGTCAAAATCATTAATAGGATGTGAGACTGGCTCCTGCAATCCTAAAGGCCGACCTTGGTCGGTCAAGGTGGCATTACCGTGTCACCATATTGTCCGTGACTCAATTATGAGAATTTGGGTATTTTCTGGTGCACGTTTGAGCAATATTTTGGATTTTCAGAAGAGTTTGATCTTAACTGAAAATCTCGATTTTGCTTGAGTGAGCAAGTAGAATTTTGCTCGCGCGACCAATATTCTAAGAATATTAAAATGAATGATATTTTAATATTTGTCGTGGAAAGCCTGGATGGTCATGTGATCATTTGACTTTTTGGTTTTTGATAGTTTGAGCAATATTTAAGAAAATATGAAAAACCAGGGTTTTTGCTCAAACGACGGAGTTTCATGAGATGAAGGAAGGAATGATAATAATAAAATAAGTAATTGGGAGATGTGGAACCGGGCAAAGCTAGGGCGTGGACGTCCGACCCATATGCTCGGTCTCATGCTCTTTCCTATTTTATATTATTATTTTTCATCACTTGAGGAAATATGGAGAAACTAGGAGTTTTGCTCGAACGAGGAAGTTTGCTCAAACATTGAGTTTTCAAGAGACAGGGAAAATAATAAAATAAATTAAAAATAAAAGAAAGAAGTGTGGGACCGACCACGATGGCATGGCTGGCCGGATAGTGGGCCCGGACCCTTGCGCGCCTCTTTATTATTTTTTTAATTATTTTCCTTCTCTGATTTTATACAGGTTTCCTCGTTCGTCCATATTTTTGAATGCTTGTTTATGCATTGAGGTATTTTGCAAAAGGGTCGTATCTTTATAATCTAATTAGGGTATGGGTCGTGGAAGATGCAATTGATGCATTTGGGTCGTAGACTAGCTTTGACCGTCTAAGTTTTTATCAAACTTCCTTCAATAATAGTTAAATGACATTATACCTAATTTTGTTAAAATTTAACAAACGACATTTCCTCAAACACCATGACTGCATTTTGAAACCACCATATGTATACATTGAGTTTCTTCGAATTTGGTTAGTTATCTGCAAACATTCCAAAATGAACAACATCCGGTAGATGTATCAAGTTGAGTCGCAAAAGCAGTAAGCTACATAAGACTCGAAGATAAACCAATGATGGAGATTTTTGCTATAGATTATTATAACCTTCATGAATGAAAAGTAAACATAGTCTTTGCGCCCAAATTTTAGAGTATCAAAAAAAAGGTTAACCTTGTTGTTCAAACAAAAAATAAAAGGTGGTTTTTATGTAGGACTAACCCCAAGTGGAAGAGCCTCCCCCAAATCCACCTGAACATTGTTGATCCAAACCCCGAGAGAACCTAAATAAGAAACACAAAACTGAGAGAGAAGAAATATGGAATTTTTAGGGTGGATGCATACTTATTAAGTACTTATTTGAAAGCAATAGCAACGGCTTAACAATATTTTGTGAAATGTAAAATCATCAAGTGGTAGTGCTGAATCAGTCCGTTGATTTGGAGATTAGAAATAGAAGACGACGGAAAGGACAAGAGATTATGTCAATGCTTTCACAGTATTTGAACGGCTTTTAGAGCATAGCTCGGTTGAACCCACCAAGCATTGGTATGTCAAGTTTGGTTTTCATATTTTAGTGAATCAAAACTCATTTAAAGAGTCGCTTGATTATTTACTAGAGTCAATTTCGTATAAGTTAGCTAGAAAATTACTAGGATATGAGACTTACGAGTATTACGTGAAGACTTGAAGAATGTGAAGAAGTAAAGAGCTACATCAACGACATCATCCTTCCTCTTGAGGTTAGTAATATTTGACTTAAAATGTTTCATTCCTAACGTATCTTTCAAGTCGTGCATATTGAAAACATAACCGCGTAACTGTGAATGATTATACTCTAGTTATACATAGTATTAAGGAATTACAATACGAAGTATAACGTCTATCTTTTGAACTTCATATATAAGACATCGACATAATCGTATGAATGCTATTGTGATTATGTAAGGGTACGGGTGAAGATTTCGTCCTAGGAAACAATGTTTTACATTCGTTTAAAAGAAGTGCAATTCATAAACTTGTTTTGTGAATCGAAAGGGAAATCGCTAGGCTTATTGGTATTATTATTCATTGCAAATCTTTGGATTACCAATATGTGTGTTTAGTATAACCGCTCATAACTTGTTTATGTATCTTGGTAAAACTATTCACAATGCCTGACTTTTGTATTGGTATGACTATCATTAGTGAAACCGATCTTAAGTAATCACCTGAGATGGTATGATCGATATGTTGTAATTGGTATGACCAACTATAGACATTGGGGAAACGATCCTAGTAAGAGGTGCAACCGATCACAATTATGTGGAATCGATCCTTGTAAGAGGTCTAACAAGTCTTAGTAATTAGTAACCGATCATATGACTTGTGCAACCGATCACAAGTAAAATACCATAATTATGTGGTAACCGATCCTAGTACCTAGTCAACTAATTTTTGGAAAGCTAGTATGACTGATCCTAGTACCCACATGGAGGTAGAACTGAAGCTTTGTGTTTTGGTAGAACCGTGAAACCCATTAATGGTGATTTGATAGGATAAACCAATTCTAAACTCGTTTGGAAGTGTGGCAAATTGGTTCCAAGATTGTAAATATGAAAAAGGATTCACAAAGTAAAGATGCCCGACATACTTTGAACATGTGAAGTAACTCTTATATTTTATTGTTCAAAGATATTCCTTAATAAGAATCTCGGATCGAAATAAATTGAGAATCTTTTAATTAAGGTTTTTAGTTTTTATATGCTTTTAATTTCCAGCAATTAAATGCATATCTTTAGAAAATAAAAATTAGTAATGTGCATTTACTAATTGGAGATTTTCTACTGAGATTTCGGTCAATATTTGGATAGTGCATTTCCAGGAATTATGAAAACCGATTTTGGCTTTATTGCATATCTTTGAGAATATTTGGTTTTGGAAATTCCTTGGTGTCCAAACTTCCTTGGTCTATAAATATTGAAGTTTTCATTTCGAGCAAACTAATCCTCAGAGCCAGCAAAACTACCTAGTTGTGTTGTTACTGGTGGAGCCGTCTATTCGGAGAGGAAAGTACCCTAATTAGGCGAAATATCTTACGACTACTCGTTTTAAAGACTTCTTTGGGATTGAGAAGCTCTACGAGTACCGTTGGTGGGAAACTAGATAATTGCAGTTTATTATTAGTTTTCGATTGATTTGATTGACTAACAGTTGTTGAACTTTGATTGCACCTAGTTTGTTTGTGCTTGAGAATCTTCTCTTCTGATATAAGATTCACTCAAACTAGATCGAAGTGTCGACGGGGATCTTTAGACTGTTTTTAGATCTAAAGATGTCCTGTGATAATCCATTGTTAACAGACATCGTTCTGTGTGTGATTGATCATAAGAGATTCAAGTTGTTTGTGTGCAGGTGTTTATTGAAGATCTAAGAAGATTTGAAGACAAAAAAGATTTCTTATTTGAGTTCATAATCTTTGGTGTGCACAAAACTTGATCGGTTGGGGATCCAACTATAATTGGTTTATCTTTGTGATAACCTTGATTGGTTGGTTGAGTAGATCGACATCAATACATTTCTTTGTGATTAAGAGTATTGATTGCATAGTCTAAACAATTACTTTGGTAGTTGTTGAATAGATAGATCTAAGAACCCGACAAAGCAGTTTATTGAGATAAACGGAAGAGCCTTTTGTCAAACTCATATCACGTTATTTGAAAAGAGTTGTTAGCGAACAAATTTTTTGTTCCTTTACTGTTTGGAATACGAACCAAAGGAATTTTTCCAAGTGCGTGACTTATTACAAGTTGGAGGCGCAAGGATACTGAGGGAACTAGGTGAACTATAGGTTTAGTTGCTTGGTCTCAGCTATACGAAGTTGGTTTAGATTTTGTATAGCGGCTTAATTCTGAGAGTATTCAATTATGGACAAGGTCCCGGTGTTTTTCTGCGTTTGCGGTTTCCTCGTTAACAAAATCTTGCTATGTCTTTTACTTTTCTATTTCCGCAATTATAATTGATTTATTATAATTATAAGTAAAATACACAAACGTTAATTCCTAATTACTTGATATCAATCCTATAGTGTTTGGTTAAGTCCGAACCTATTACCAAGTAATCATACTTGGTTGTTGTATTGTATCGATCTTGTATCCATAGTCAATCACGCAAGTTATCTTGTTGTCGTATTGTCTCGATCTCGTATCCATAGACGATCACACGAAGTGTGAACCGATTAGTTGTATTGTCTCGACTCAGTCCATAGACAATCACTTTCGGAGAAAGGGCTTATAGGTGGAAAAGTTTTAGATTGAGGTATATTTGGTTACCCTCGTCTTTTCAACGGTCAATGCTTTTCAACTGGTGGTCATGGTGTTATGCAAAATAAAAAAAGTCAGCTAGCCATTTTCTAACGGTCTCTGGTTAGTCTCCGACCCAAATGCATCGACTGCATCTTTTATGACCCAGACCCTAATTACATTATAAGCATACGACCATTTTACAAAATATCTCTTATGCATTTGGGCGCTCGCTCGTGCATTATTTTTAAGTACACTCGCACCATTTTCTCGGGGCTTACTCGGTGGTGGTTCAGATGTCCAAACAATGGATATTTATTACTAATTCATGGAATTCAGCTGAGAATAAGCCACAAAACAGAGTAATAAAATAGATTGATTATCTATTACTAATTCATGGAATTCAGCCGGAAATAAGCCACGAAATGTAGTAGTGAGATAAATTGATTATCTATTACTAATTCATGGAATTTAGTCAGGAATAAGCCATGAAACAGATTAATGAGATAAAATAGATTATTTTCTAGGAATTCAGTTGATGAATGTCACGCTAGAGTTAATCTATGAATTGCCCTATACTAGCATGCAATATGTCTAGGAGCGAGTTTATTAGAGAATCGAGGTATGAGATGATGGAAGCATACTCGTTCTGAATATTAGTCGTGTATAGTCAGGGAACAGTATTACATCCTGAAGACGTTAGCGCACTATACTAGCATGCAATATGTCTAGGAGCCGGCCAATCATTAAGAGATTCTATACACATTCTCTCTACATAGTCGGGGAACAAACAGTGTGACGTCATGAAGACGTTAACGCTCTATACAAGCATGCAATATGTCTAGGAGCCGTCCAATCATTTCGATTCTATGTAGAGGTGCTGCTGAAATATGCCAAGTGTCGAAAAGCTCAGCTAAGAGGCTTTACGAATAACATATTCATCATAGCTCAGAGAGGATGTTCGCTCAGTCAGAGATCGCGAAATAATTCACGAATCATAAAATATGAGTTTCACATACATTTCTGAAGCCATGTCAGAAACATGCAATATCATGATTTTACGATTTTAGACTTTGTCGAAAATCCACCATCAATATCGTCGCTTTTAGTTTAAAAAGAAAATTTAAAATCAAACGAGAGAATGAATTAATTTGATAGGTGTATTTAATTTTAGGTTTGATCGTTGAGAAACATATGATTTTAGTGAAGTGTTAATTGAATAGATTTGATTGTTAGAAAGTTTATGTTTAGATAAGAATAATAAGGGTATTCATTACTTTCGCCATTTTTAGACACCCCTTATCCTTTTCTATTGGGTAAATGAAGAAATCTATGTGCCTCAAATAAAAGCCATATAGGCCTCAAACTAGGGAGGTTTATTATCTCTCCACTTTTCTTCCTTCATTCATCCTAAACCTCCATCTCAGAATTGTATTAAATGAATGCAAACAAGATATCAAAAACATTCTCGATCAAGCTTTGCAGAAATGGTAGTGAAGAAAAGATGGAAATCTATTTTTTGTGGGATGGGATTTCTTTATCTAATGTGGCAACAAGTATGTCTCAGGACTAGTTGAAGTACAATCTAAGATTATACAAAGACCCTGCAACCAAAACTAGGCTTCTTTTTCTTCATTTCATTATCTACTTTATAAATAAATTATCAATATCTCAACTCTACACTCACATTTTCATTCCAAAGATACCCCAACTCGAATTTTAATTAAGAGGAAATATACATTTCATTGATAAAGATACCATGTTGCTAATACGCTATAGGGTTGTCATAATGCATGGATTGCAAGTTCATATCACTAAATGTGGGATAAGAAAAGAGTGATTGATGTATTAAACCTTATTACAAAGCAAAGCCCACCATTTTTGAAGAACAAATTTCCTTAAAGGCTAATTAAGGGATCAACTAGTTTATTTTTAGTATTAATAGGTCTACAAACAAGTGACATTTCACCAAACATTTCCACTTATATATGTGTACCTAAATTCCTTCTCATAATCCATATTTATTTAATCTAATTATATTTATTTCAAAACCACCAACTTCCCAAGTTTTGCGAAAAAAAAATTAAAGGAAAGGAAATTTGATCAAGTATGGTAAGGAAACATGTTTTCGATCACCGGAATAATAATAATAATTCAAGTTTCAGAGAGAAAGAGAAACAAAACCAGCCAGGAGGAGGAGGTTATTTATCATCACCCATACATCTTAGGAGAGTGTACCCGATAGGGATTGAGAGGAGTAACTCATCGTTCTCACTTTCTTCATCACTAAACTCAAATGATTCTTCTCTTAAAGGTTCTATCATCCTTGGAGATTGGAAAATACCGGTACGTCGTCATGAGTTAAGTCGCCCGCCACCTCCACGAAAACTCGTGAAGTCGGTACATAATGTTGTAGCTCGACAACTTAGCCATAATGTATCTGGTGATGGAAGTTTAACTAGGTGCCATTGGATCACTAAAACAACTGGTAAGCTATATTTTCGCAGTGTGCACTGTGTAGTGTACTGGTCCAAATCGGCAAACCAACAACTATATGTATATTTTACTGTCCCGTTTGAAATGCTAAAAGGCGGCCTATTATCTTGTACTGACGATCGCGGTTCATTTACACAGATGAAGTTTACGTTGTTTACCACGACCAGAGTTGGGGAGTTCCAGTATATGATGACTTGTTAAGTGATTTCGTTCTTTTTTATTTTCATATATATATATATAATATATATATATATATATCTTTTCTTTTTTATTTCAAACATTTTTATTGTAGTAATTTTGACAATGCATGGAATCTGTGCAACAGCCAATTATTCGAGCTGCTCGCGCTATCGGGGATGCTGATGTATCATTTCTGGATCGAAATTATCAAAAGAAAAGATTTGTACAGGTTCAGTTCCTTCCCAATACAGTCTCACCAACATTTTTAGAACTACTAGAGCACATAATAATTTGTGTGTTTTGTACGTATAATGCAGAGAAGCTTTTTCCAACTTTGATCCTTACATAGTAGCGAAAATGGGAGAGAAAGAAATCAAAGAAATCAGTTCTAACAAGGCATTGATGCTAGATGAAAGTCTCGTCCGTTGCATCATAGACAATGCCAACTCCATACTAAAGGCAAGTCTTCGAGCTATTGATAGATACATACATACCTCATTTCGGTAACTGGTCATAACTCAGTTTTTTTTTTGTACGTGCAGATTATAATGGAATACGGGTCATTCAGTGATTATTTATGGGGACACATGAGTTACAAACCGATGATTAGCCGGTACAGACATGCAAAAAGTGTCCCTTTGAGAAGCCCCAAAGCTGAAGTTATCAGTAGGAATTTAGTGAGAAGAGGTTTTCGGTTCGTAGGACCTGTGATCATACATTCATTCATGCAAGCTGCTGGGATGACAAACGATCACCTCACTGATTGTTTCCGGTTTAATGAATGTGTGAGACTTGCAGGAGTAGATCATGATTATGAGGACGAATCGTTCTAAACCATCATACATCAGTCACCTAACTCGAGTCTCATCTGTCATTTTTTCTTAACTTAAGTGGGTGATAAGTTGGTGGTACATACCGGTATTGCCTGTGGTGCAGTTGAGGTCACTGAACACGAATCATCGGTCCGGTTTGGTGCACTAGTTCCCCAAAACCAAGAGTTTTATTTATTTTTTGTAACTAATTTTGTTTTGAGATATTGTATTAATTTACTACCAGTTGTGTTGGTTGGGAATTGAGTTTGTTAATCTATTATCAGAGACGTTGGTTTGATTGTAAGTTTACTAAGTATGAGACAGGAAATTTTGTGATCTTTTCAAACTTGCTTGGTCTTTTTTGTTCAGCGAAATGATAATATGATGTTGGTGTTATGCATATATCAAAAAGGGTTTTGGTGTTATTTAATCCTTGGGGTAAACCCTGCAGATATTAGAAATTGGCTTACATCCTAATTGTAACTATACTTCAGAGGCTGACAGATTATCTTTAGAAGAATGCCTTTCACATAGAATGAGAGTTTCTTGTTCAGTCGCAAAATGTGAAGACGGGTAGGTATATCCTACAGCTCATACCCCACAAACAGCAGGAGAGTAGTATATTTGTAAGGTTGCGTGCAGATGCAGTGGTGTTGGTTTACCAACTACGCACCCCTTTAACACTATAGCCGTCCAATACTCAACTGAAACCGCGTACTTTTAAAAGAAACCCTGTTATGGTTCCTCCAACAACCTGATTTTCCTCTCATGGCACATTCTGGATTGGATTGAAGTCAAAATGTAATCCAAATCAATACACTAGTGATGAGTCCCTTGAAAAGAAAAAAAATTGAGTAAGGGAAAAAAAATAAAAAAATAAATAAAAGCTCCCGGTGAGGATCGAACTCACGACCTTTCCCTTACGAAGGGAACGCACTACCACTATGCTACGGAAGCGTTGGTGTTAAACCTGCGGTATATAATATTTATTCACCACTGACATTTCAGGATTAGTCTGACGTATTACACGGGGTACATAACATCTGCATCTAGTAACACTAGATTTCGGTTAATTAAAGTAGTCTCTTTATTCACTTGACGACTTCATTCTGCATAACTTTTCATTTCTTCTCTCTTTCTTTGTCTGCTGCTTTCAGTCCACCACTTCTTTACCTGGTCTTGTAGGGATCGGCGGTTTCAGTTTTATCTGATTGCTTCATCAGGTATGTTTTCTTTATGGGTTTGAGGAGTTTTTGTGAAATGGGTTCAATCTGTTTGATCTTTGGTGTTATGAATTTCATGATTTTAGATTGTTTGGGAAACATATGGGTGTTGAATTATGATATTCTAGGAGAACCCAAGATGTTGTTATTGGATTTTATGATTCATAATGTGATCTTTGTTCTAGGTGTAGATGTGGAATTCAGATTTCATTGTTATTCTGAATTGAACATCAATGGGCACGATTTTAGGTGTTTGATGTACGTGTAGTAGATTACCAGGGAAATAGATGGGATGGTCTTGTTGGTTTATAACAACTGAATTTTGTGTGTCTTGGTTTTACGAAACTTATCACACAATTCTGATTTGATTGGGCTATGTAGCCTGATATGTGACAGCAACTCAACGGGACCATTCAGACCAGGATGAATGGGTATTGATTCGGTAGAATTTGTTGGCGCAATAAGAAACTTGTCCCGTTTAAAATTAAATTGTAAAGAGTTACATAATAGATGAGGATCATTGAAAATCAGTCCATTTTCTTATAAGCAGACTCTGGTTTCTAAGGTTTATATAGACTCGTTTTAGCTAGATATTATGTCTCGTCTTTCTTGAATGTTCCCAACATCCATATGTTTGATTAGTCGAGTCATGTTCCATCTCTTTTAGAAAGGAACTCCGGAAGTCATATTATCTAGTTCATATGAGCATAGTGCTGGCAATTGGAGTTAACTTTGACAAAATTTTAAGATTATCTTTAATGCTGATACACCCTTCTGTTCAACTAGAGACTGCAGGCGTAACATTCAAAATCAGAGCAATTTTTGGTACGCAAGTGGGTAACAAACCCGAGTCTACAGTATCATGAACGTTGGCAAACTGGCTGGAACCTACAGCGAAAATTTCTTAACAATCAAGCGCGTATTTCATATCAGATAAGGTAGTTGTCTGATTCACCTAGCACTTGCTTAGTTGCTTACCATTCACAAAACATTTCATATCAAAGTAGTCTTTATAAGTCATACTCATCATTCTAGTATTGAAAAGTCTGTCTTTAGTGGTACTATTTTCAATTTCTTTAACATAAATTCGCTGCTCCTATTTCTAGTTAAACATCTTGTTAGGTCAAAATGTAAGAATTAGCTTTTCTGGCAAGTAGCATCCTGTTTAGTTTTGATGCCAAGTGGGATTTATTTGTGGTTACTGCATCTCTGGTTGTGTGTAAGCTTTGGAGGGTTCATAATTGTGCTTGTCAATTTCATGGCAGAGAGAATGAAGGTATTAGAAACAGAAGATGCTCTCACCTTGTGAGTATCGTACAACAAATGGCAGCTCCAGCTGGTTTGGTTGTTATTGGTATCTCAGTTGGCGTTGCAATTGGCTTGTTATTAGCAGTATGCTCATTCTTCGGTTTAAGGTGGTATAGAAAGCGTTCTCATCTTCGACAAAATTCAACTGCGCGTAGTAGTGTAAGTTCCCTCCCCATACGTACTAATGGCTTGGGCGCAAGCATAGATAGCAGTGCATCAATCTCAAGTTCCATATCAGTTAACATCTCAGACATGCCTGCTGCAATTACTCCTCGATCTTGGTGGAACCACCAGAATAAAGATGCATTTGCTTCAAACTCGGGCATTCCAAGATACTCATACAAGTGGGTTGTCTATTTATAGTTTCCCTCCAGGCTAATTTCGACGGTTAAACATTTTATGAGTTTATCCATCTTTTTTTTTTTTACTGTGGTGACTGTTTTTATGCCCTTTGACTAATCTGAGAACTTGAAGTTGATCTGTGCTGGCATACATGTTAATGTGCTTTGCTATTGTTGTTTTTTGTTCCTTTTTTTAATTAATTTATTTTTGTAGGGATATCCAAAAAGCTACACAGAACTTCACAACCATTTTAGGACAAGGATCTTTTGGTCCAGTATATAAAGCTACAATGGCTACAAATGAAGTCGTAGCCGTAAAAGTGCTAGCATCCAATTCAAAACAGGGGGAGAAGGAATTCCAAACAGAGGTAACTACTATCTCCTGGAAGGATAATACTCATTAATCTTTTCCCCTCCTCCTATTTTGGAAAAAGGTGAAGTGAGCATGCTCCGTTGTCCAAAAAGTGGTTTCTGTCTTTCATATATCAGTCTGTTAAGATCATGTTGCATTAGCCTTTTACTTTCTTTTTCTACCAGGTACTTCTCCTGGGTAGACTCCATCATCGGAATCTTGTGAATTTAGTTGGATATTGTGTAGATAAAGGTCAACACATGTTGATATATCAATATATGAGTAACGGGAGT
Source organism: Papaver somniferum (assembly GCF_003573695.1). NCBI lineage: Eukaryota > Viridiplantae > Streptophyta > Magnoliopsida > Ranunculales > Papaveraceae > Papaver > Papaver somniferum. The sequence continues at coordinate 64,677,556 of NC_039361.1, forward strand.
TTGGAAAGTCACTTATATAGTAAGTCCGTATTACCATTTTTGTTTTCTTTTCCATGAAAAACGTTCTTCCAATGGGAAGCTAAATGTTTGACCTACTTACAAGTTAAACAGATGCTTTAAAATACCCCATCAGAAAAATTGTGTGCTGTAATCTTGAGGTTTTCTGATAAAGAGTGGTGTTTATACACTCAGGTGAAGGTGAAAAGGTCTTGACCTGGGAACAAAGGCTCCAAGTTGCTTTGGATATTTCACATGGAATTGAATATCTTCATGAAGGGGTATGTCACATATGTTACTTCCCTGAAAAGCTTAAGTGATATTCTTTTTCCATAAAATGTTCAAATTCCAGGACTAAAACATGCAAATCTTGGAACAGGCTGTCCCTCCCGTCATACATCGAGACCTAAAGTCTGGTAATATATTATTGGACCGATCAATGGGAGCAAAGGTACGTCGACTTGTTGCATGTACTTTAGTTTATTTTCCTACTTCAATGTGATTTTTGAGAGTGCCTTGGGTCCTGAGCAAGAGACCAAGCGGTCCACACTGCAATTGAGATTTTCAAAGTAGAAGCTGAAGAAATTGAGCAAGTGACATCTGTATCAGACTGATATTAACAATGATTCATCAAATTAGGTTGCAGATTTTGGGTTGTCCAAGGAAGAGGTATTTGATGGTCGGAAATCAGGTCTGAAGGGTACATATGGTTACATGGACCCTGATTACATATCCAGTAGCAGGTTAACAAAGAAGAGTGATGTCTATAGTTTTGGGATAATCATCTTCGAACTGATCACAGGCATCCATCCTCAGCAAAACCTGTTGGAATACGTCAATCTTGTATGTCTCCCCTCTTTTGTGTTTCAACTGATAATCTGATATAAAATCTCTCCACAGAGTTACCTTGAATGACTTATTTTCTTCATTTCCCCCCTAACTTTTCTTCCTTTTAAAGGCGGGTATGAGCTCAGATGGTGTGGATGAAATACTAGATAAGCATATTGTCGGGAAATGCAATATTGAGGAAGTAAGACTCCTTGCTAGCATTGGTCACAAGTGCATACACAAAACACCGAGAAGGCGTCCATCAATTGCAGATGTTTCACAAGCCATCTCAAGAATAAAGCGGCGGCATCTTACCAAGGAGGACACAATGTCTTTTGCAGGAGGAGATGTTCACGATGTCTTGAGGCGGATAGAAAATCAGCAGGTGGAATTGAGTTCATTAACAAGCATCAAAGAGAGAGTACAAGCATAATCTTTAACAACTATGCTCCAGTTTTCCCTGATCCTCTGATTGTGGTTTGTATGGGCTTTTGCAATTCATCGTACTTAAAACTTCAGAACATCTTTACGATCCCTTTGAGACTTCGACCAAATCCCATTTGTCTAACCTAGTGATAGAACCATGTCAAAAGAAAAGACTTATTTAGCCAGGGTTGGGATCTGAAGTTGGGGCTATCTAGAACCAGAGAGACAGAGAGAGGCCTATAAACATGTACAGTTACTCTTCATTTCATATATCAAAAGTAATCCGATTTTATCACTTTGTACAAAAGATTTGGAGGACTTCACTGCAAGAATTGATAGTACCTTACAAAGTATTGGTATTACCTCTATTTTTGGGTTTTCACTGTCTTCAACTAGATTTTCCTTGGGTCACACCCTCATTTCTGAAAATAAAAGAATGCGTGAAAGGGAGATGGCAAAATTAAAGCTTACTACGGAAGAAAGTTTTCTGGATATGCCATATTCTTTAAAGCTTTGTGTTGCTGTCCGGAATCGGAGATAGATTACATAGGCCTCCTTGTCCCTTGTGTTGATATACAAGGTATGCCTGCACTGTCTGGAGAGACGGACACCTTCCAGACTAACTCATGGGGAAGCCTTCAAGACAGAGGTAGCAGTACCATTCCAATGGTGTCCGCAGCAAAGACCGAGAAAATTGGAATAATCAAAGATAATTCTTCTTTACTAATTGAGTTCATTCCGGGCACAACACCAGTTTTCATCAGACTAGTAACTCAAAATGCAAGTCTAGTTCAAGAAAAAGTAACATTAGGCTGTACATAAACTTTTCTTTCCCTTAGTTTTATTATTCAAGATAATGTTCTAACTGACAACGACAGATAAGCAGTGGAAAAAGAAAATAAAGAAAGAAAAATCAAGCAAACTTTCAAACTCCAGCTCAAAGTGTTTCTTACTCTTACTCTCCCTCTCTCTCAATCTGAATCTCTCCAACACTACAATTCCTAAAAGAATATTTACAGCAAAGTCTTGCTACTATTAATGCTACACTACCACTTCTACTCCCACCTTTAAATTCCCTCATGCTGCAAGGAAATCTGAGGCGAAACCTACACACTAACATTCCTTCTCCCTCGCTCCCAACACCATATCAGTACTTTATTCTCTTTATCCTCGAAGCACTGATTGTAGTTCTCAAAACTGGCACGACGTTCCAAGCCTTTGCTTCTGTCCAATACCCACAGATCTACGGCTTTCAAATGCAGGATGGAGAAGCTCTTGGAATATATCAAGAAACAAAACCCACTCGCTCTCCTTCATGTCTGAAATTTTCACGAAGCACGAGCTCCCAGGCACCTGCTCATTGGCACTCCTCCAGTCACCTGAAGAAGTACCTGCCAGATGATTTCCTTCTGGTTTTGCAACCTGAAACAAGGGTTTTCTCTCACCTAGACTGATATTCTTCAACGACATTGAGAGTTTCGGAATTTTCGGGGTAATGTTCTTAACAGAAAAACCGCCATCAAAATGCAGCTTTCCAGCATCTTCTTCACCTTCACTATCTTCCTCCTCAATGCTCTCCTCTAATTTAGAAAGTGGGTTTCGCCCAAACCCACCTCGGAACCCCATATTAAATGGAGCCTTGCTGTGGAAATCCTCGCCTAACTTCCGCACGACTTCGTTTTCGGCTTCCACACAATCTAAATCAAACTGAAATTCTTCATAATCTTCTCGTTCTTCACCATTTTCAGCTTCAGGAGATGAGATTTCCCGATCTGCTATCACCCTCCTCCTGGCCTCAATGCAAACAACCGCAAATTCACTTGGTTCTTCTTCGCGGCTCCTAAATTCCCTAGTCATCATTTCCCCAATCTCAGCAAGACAAAGACCAAATGCTGCTGCTTCCTTTAGAAAAATTGTGCTGAGAACCAATACACGAAGGCATGCCTCCCGGATCATTGGCAAATCAATCCGAAGCATTTCAGCATCCTTAACAGCATCGAGTTTTGATATATACTCGAGCTCATCCTCAGAAAAGGGAATCGAAGCCTGCGGCCAATGTATCCACTCAAAATAAGGGTCCTCGGGGTCTTCGGGCAAGCAAAGGCCATGGTCGATGGGGATGAGCTCCATCTGCCCAAATCCTCCAATTCCGTCACCTTTCCTCACCAGAAGGTTTCCACCATGTCTGTCAGTGTTAAAGATCCTGATATCCAATATCCCTATCCTATGCACAGAAGTAACAGGGAAGCTGGAGCAACCATAGTCACTGGCATCAAAATCGTGACGAACAAACTGCTGGAAAGATGCAATCTTGCTAACCTGATTCTTCTGATGAGATTTGCTATTGACCCCTTCATTAACATTGAAGACAGAATGAGTTACCTTTATCAGCATAGTAGGAGGCACATTGGCAAATTGATCATGGTCGAGTAGGTAAGCGGCGACTTCTCTATACCCTGTCTCACCAATCCTAACTGACCGCTTCAGGCCTGGCTGTCCAAGGGCTTTCCCAACAAAACCTTTTGGGTTATTTGGTGCAAAGGGCTCTTCATCAGTTGGTTTCACAATAGCAACACTCTCACCTTTGCTGTTTCTGAAATAGTAAGCACCACCCATCCCAATATGAACAGGCAATGGATCAACACCCATCTTAATAGCCTTCACTATATCCTTCACCAGTTGCTTCGTAATCGCAAAACGAGCCGAACGCCCTAATATTTCAATAGGACCACTTCGATCTTTTTGCTGAAGATCGGTAGCTGCAGGAGAGAGACAAGGAGTTGATGAACTTCTATGCATGATGTTCCTTTTGAGCAGAAGAGGGGAGTCATTTCGAACTGCATCCAAATCGTTATTCAGCACACGATCCCCAAATACAAGTGAGCTTTCATCAGTCGGGACATTGAAAGCCACTTGCAGTTTCCTTTTCACGGTATGGGCATTATCGGTGCGATCCAAATCTAACCCCAAAACAAAACCCATGTCAGTTTGCACAAAAACACGTCTCCTCCCAGTTGTATGCTTTGCCTCCGTCTTGCTGCTGTTCCCATGATATTCTCCATTAATTGGGCCATTTGGGACTGCAACTGCCATCTGAGTCTGAACAGGGCTGTCCAAGTTAGGAGACATGGAAGAACAAGGGCACCTGCAGACGTTCTACGACAAAGGGCACAGCAGCAAACAGCTTCCTTTTTCTCACTCTAGCAGACACCAGATATTCAAAACACCAATGCTTTTCGTAATCCAAATAAACAATCAATAATTAACCGACTCCTTTTGAAGCCCAATTTGTCACCACAATAACACAGCCTAAGAAGAACGAAACCAGGTGGTGAACCGCAAATGAGACGATTGCGAAAATTGCTATTGTGGAGGAGAAGCCATCTTCTAATAAAGGATTAACCCAAGGAATCAAAATCTGCAATTTTTCAAAAAAATATAATCCATCAAATGCTATTAAATATTAACCAAAACTTTGGCTGCAAGAAATAATATCAGAAATTATGAAAAAAAAAATTGCCTTCAGCATCAAGAAAAAAATCAACAAAATATACTAATCCAATCAATAAAGTTGAAATATTCTTTATTCAATATAAATGCTTTTGACATCTTCAAACATCTAACAAAAAAACCTACCAAACATTCCACCCCCTAATAACCTTTTTTCCCAATTTTTGACGGCTGCTGTTCAAATTTTACAGATCAAATTTCTAATACATCTAATTACTTATTCCACACATTCCTAATTTCATATTCAACATTCAAATTACAATTAAATCGATTTTCCATAACAAATTTATGGATTGATAATAATCATTGTTAGCAAAACTGCCAATCTCCAGTCTTCCCAGAGACTCTCAACAACTCTAGTCTATAGGCTAGAAATTAGGTCTTTTAAGTTGTTTTCAACTCTTCTTTGTTTGTTAGGAAATATTCAAAATCTGTAACAAATCTGTTGGATTCCTAATATAAATAAGAACCATATCTCTACAAGATTATTGTGGAAGATATTCTACCAAATATCATGTTCTAAGTTGGTATCAGGAGGGTTCGATCCTCATTCTTCCGCTGTGATCTTCACCATCTGATTTTAGTTTCAAAAAAAAAAAAAAAATCCAAAGAGTTTTGAACTCTACATCATCTCTCTCTGGAGCGCACCCTTCAATAAGCAAAAAAAAAAAAGAAAACAGAAAATACACCATCACCACCAAACCAGGCTAATGGAGATGTGATGGATCTTTCCCCAGTTAGTAACAAGTGGAGGAAGGATTTCTTCCCTCATGGGACTGATGAAGACAATTTGTCAAATAATGCTCCTGCTGATCGTGCTCAAGTCAGGGAGATCCACCCTGTCGAGCCTACCTGGCTGAATGGGTTTAATGGGACGACGAGGAGTAACGCCCATGGGCCTGTTGCTGCGAAAACTATTTATGAAGCTGAAGAAGGTTATAATCATCTGTTTGGAGATAATAATTTTGTCACAAATCACAAAGATGATGGTGGTAAAACAGTTCAACTTCAACTAAACAAATTTCAATACCTTTCAACCAATTTTAAACACCTTGCAACAACAATACCCGAACAAATTAATACCATTACCAATTTTATCTGTTAACCAACACAGATCAATACTACCAAATGAAGAGGTATTTCGAATATCTCACACAACCATTTGAAGAGGTATTTTGACTATCTCACACTATGAATTTGAAGAGAAACACCAATTTTCTCATACAACAGTTAAGGGAATTTAAGGGGCCATGAAACAGACTTCTCAAGGTTTCAAATTCTTCGGTCCAAGTTGCACATCCGTAAACTACAGCACAACTTGAGGGGTGGTGTTAGCACAACTGCCAATCTCCAGTCTTCCCAGAGACTCTCAACAACTCTAGTCTATAGGCTAGAAATTAGGTCTTTTAAGTTGTTTTCAACTCTTCTTTGTTTGTTAGGAAATATTCAAAATCTATAACAAATCTGTTGGATTCCTAATATAAATAAGAACCATATCTCTACAAGATTATTGTGGAAGATATTCTACCAAATATCATGTTCTAAGTATCATAATAAAATTCATTGATGAAAACAACAAATTTAATCAAAATTTGAAGAAACAATGCAGCAAAAAACAAAAACAAATTGAATAAAATGTAGATATGAGCTTACCAGAAACTGAGAAATCAACAGAAGCTTGATTCAAACAAATCGGGACCGTCAGAGATTGAAGAAGATAATAAATCAAAGGAACGGATACGAGATACGGAACGGTATAGATTCTATCACCCTCACCTCACCCACTAGTATATAGTACTACCTCTGAAACCTCTTCTCCGAACCAAAACCCTTTCCTTTTCTGTTTATCTCTCTCTCTGCAAAATCTTCAACTCCAGAAAGAGACTTAACCCCTTCTCCTTTAACTGTGATTAAATTCTGAACCTAGAGTTAAATAAAATAAACTAACCGTGGTTTAGATAACCGCGTAATCTTCACCTTCTTCTGTCAGGTTACCCAATGAGAACAAGATTTGATCAGAACCGTTTATTGGTGGGTCCATCGCGAATGCGATGTTGACATATTTTGAAGAGGTGGGACCTAGTTACGTTACTAAATTTAGAGCCATGTCGATATCAGGTTTTTTTACGTCGGTCGGTGAGAAACTGGCAACACTGAATCATTTTAATAACAAACTTTGTTTTTCTATTTTCTGCCCCCTGTTTTGGTGCCGATGAATTTGTTTTTTCTCTGAATACCAGAAAAAATTAATAACATTTTTAATTAATGAAGGAAGTCTTAATTTAAGAGTTTATGTAGGATTAATACAGAAAGAAACATACGTGCGAACCTTAATTGAGTTTACGTTTTTGAAGATCAGTCAAAAAGATTGAAGTGTACGTGTATAATCGTGTTGTTTTCTTTATGAAAGTGATTTAGATAAGAGCTCCACGTAAAGCTCACGTGCCATGTTCATAAAAGGCTAAAAATCTTCTGCCGATTGACACGGTACGGATGAGGTTTTGTATTCAGGCGATCGTCGTGGGATATTTTCCCTGTCATTCTGGATATGTTCCGGGTTCATTGTGAGTCATGTGGCCGTGTGTATTTAAGGGCCGGATTTAGTAAATGATTGCAACTATTGTTGTTGAGAACTAGGTAGAGTTTATGAAGGAAAATCTTTTTGGTGCTGACGATATGAAACATAGTATGAACTATGGGTCATTAGAAAAAGAAAAGTTTAGCCCATACAGTGGTAATATAAGATCCAAAGATAGTGTCATAGCTATGATACAGAGTCATATAAGGAACATCGGCAATGATCCAAAATGCATGAATCCGACAATATCTGTCTCAGAGTGTGTGCAATGATATCGTTCGCGTTGGGTGATAATTGACAATGGTACCAACAACGAAAAAGAAATGGTTATCTCAATTGCTAATTAAGATGATGGATTTCATATCAATATGTCACTTGTTCAACAAATTGTGCTTATAAAATTGTTCACTTGCGAGAGTGATATTCTAATGAATTGTGCTTATATTAGATCTTGAATGACACATTCAAAATCCAACAGCAACATGTATAATATATGCTACAAGTAGGCAGCAAACTATCTTATGCATACTAAACTAAAGGTTGATTTACAAAACGAACACAAAAAAAAAAGAAAGACTGTGACCCTAAAGTACTAGCGCTAGCATGAAGCCATAAATTCGTACGGACAATTTCAACACCGTGTAAAACGTAATTTTAACTCCATGTTCTCCGACACGTATTTATCATCACACTGTCCGTGTCACTAATGGTTTCCCTAGTAGCGTGCACATGGTCATAAAAAAAAGTACATGGATAGAATTACAGCCAGGTGTAAGTAACATGTACATGGATGGAATCACTGTCAGGTGAGGCCATGTACTTGCAGCAGCAGATTTTTTGAGATTTGGGCCTTAGGACGAAGTTTTAAGTACAGCGATAACCTGAGCCCACCTGGATATAAATCATTCACATCAGTGTTGGATTTTTATTCCTCCGGCGGCATCTTTTGAGCAGGGTGACATATCAATTAATTCACTATTTATGCAAATATGGCGATTGAGTAAGTGATACTTAACCAATCGTATTATAGATTTTGCACTAACGAATACAGAAAGAAGAAATGACAGTTTAACTACTACATATGAAATTGGAATTCAAATCACATCAACTGTTATGAATGATTAATGACGTTCACTTTCTTCAGGTAGCTGGGGTAGCTGTGATGAAAGTGAAACTACTGCCGAGTTCGCTACGGGCATGTACATAATCATCCAGGAAACTCTGTCAGCTGTAAAGCTTGTTGAAAAACTTTCTTCAAGTTAAATATTCCAACTTCAATCTTTTTTTTTTTTTTTTTTTTTGGTCCAATCAACATATTTCAATTCATTCAAATCAAAATAGTAATTACATAATCGCATAATCGCGTACAAGAGTAACAAAAACATCAAAATACAATATGATTAAACCCCTAATACAATTAAAGATACCAATTACAAGTAAATCGCGAAGAGAAAGAGCGATAAACCGTAAAGATACCCAATTTTTGTTTATGTAGTAGGAAAAAATGATGGTATTATCCGGAATCAATCCCGACCATTTAATCTGATTTTCTTCTTCTTTGAAAAGAGATGCTCCTGAAAGAAAGGAGTACTTTTCCCGTAATCTTGTATACCCAAACGAACCTGGATGCCCTAAATTTCTTATGTCGAAAATAGATTCAAAGCGATACCGTGTTGAATGGTTGATGTTTTTGAACCGAGAATAGCAAGCCACGATCCAGCCATGAAGATTTGAAAAAATCACCCGCAAAGCGAAGAGACAATCGTCCAAAATGACGAAGAAAAGCCGCCCCAAATGGCGAAAAAATATGTCGAAAGACATCAAAACCATAGAAAACATGTTTTATTTGATTAAATAATGACTAAAACTTAAAAAAGAAAAGAAATCTTGCTCAGATCTGGTCCAAAAGGACCAAATCTGAGCAAGAGGTTGATGAAAGCTTGGTTTTTTTTTTCTTTTAGAGAAAGAAAAGAGAGAGAAGAGCCAACTTCAATCTAAGAAAAACAAAAACCCATTTCAGTTTTTTCTTTGTTTTTCTCTCTAGATGAAATATTGCAGCATTTATTGGTGAATACAATTGATGATCATAATGGTGCAGAAAATAGGAAACCAAAATCCCAAATTGTGCACAAAAAATGGCGATTTTTCTAATCAAAAACTCACCCTCTTAATTGTTTCTATCCTTGTGATTGATTCATTTTAAGAGAGTGTGCTAATTGAACTTCTCCGCTGTCCAAGGTCGGATTTTTGATCCTTCTCCTTGAAGCCGAGTTCTTTTTTTTAATTATTATAGCAAAGACAAGATTTTATTGAATTAAAAAGGGGAGTACAATAGAATCATACCCACCCATAGATGGAGAAAAGAAAAAGAAAAGACAAAAAGAATAGAATCATGGAAAACTAGAAAATATTCTCCAATTAAGGAGGTTTAAATCACACACGAAACCAGTTCTCAATCACCCCATTGAAAGACACTTCCTCAAGATTTTTCAAACATAAGGCCCATTGAAAAAGAGCGTATTTGACCATGCGAATGGTATGTTCCACATTATGATGCTTAGTCGAAAAAACACGTCCATTTCTCTCCTTCCATATACACTAAAGAATCGACGCAACAACAAGGTTCCACACAGTCTGTTTCTGAGTATTGAAGTGATGAAATTTCCAAGACAAGAGAGTTGTAGGGACATCTCCGGGCATAATGAAAATTTAGCTTCAAATCTTTGAGAAAATGATACCAAAAATCCTTCGCATAACTACAATGGAGAAATAGATTCATCTTCAAAAGAGACAAGAAAATGGAACTGTAATACCCTTTCGAATAAGAGAATCCCTGGTAGGTAATCTGCTATGACTTATACGGCAAATAAAGAAAGAAATCTTTGGCGGAAATTTTTGTCTCCAAATATAAGGGAAAATGTCAGAATTACACACCTCCAAATTGCTGGAATATCTATCCGTTGCTCATAGCTTGACATGACAGAAAATTTCTTCTTTGAAGTTGATAACCATTCTAAATCATCGTTACACTGAAAAGTAACACCAAAGTCAGCAAGAAAATTGGAAATTAACTACCACTTACTTCTTGCAGGAGTAGAAAATCTTCTAGTAATATGAAGTTTACTTAAAATTTCAGAAGGAGTGCTATTACAAATCGCAACAACTGAAAAAGACTTAGACCCCGCCACTGCATATAAATTGGGAAACAAATGACACAAGGGATTATTCAAAATCCAAATGTCCTCCCAAAATCTAGTATTAACCCCGTTATTAACCTTAAATCTGACATTCTTCACAAAAACATCTTTTCAACTCATAACACTTTTCCGAATGGTTGATCCAAAAGTGCCTTTTGGAGTTTTGGAAATACACTCCACTTCGCTTAAACCATATTTTTCCTGGATAATAGATTTCCACGGAATTTTTTCTTCGGTAGCAAAACGCTAAAGCTACTTAACTAATAAAGATTCATTCACGCCCTTTAATTTTTCACACCTAGGCCACCATTCTTCTTTTTTCTACTTACAGAATTCAATTTTACCAAATGCAACTTTCTATTTCCTTTGTTATCATGCCACAAGAAGTTTTTCATTATTCTTTCTAATTTGACCTCAACAGATTTAGGAAATTCAAAGAGTAGCATATAATAAATCGGTAAGCTAGATAAGACACTCTTTATTAACACAATTTTACCTGCCCTTGTAAGTAAAGGTCTTTTGCATCCATCCAGCTTAGAAATAAATCTATCAATCGCATTGTCCCACTTATGAATGCCTTTGTACTTGTCGCCAAGAGGAAGTCCCAAATAAGAAGTAGGAAGAATTGAATTATAACAACCCAATAAAGAAGTAAAAGTAGACATATCACCTGCATCTCCAACTGCATACAAATGGCTCTTGGAAAAATTGATACGAAGACTGGTAAGTAATTCAAAACAGAGAAGTAAAATTCTAAGAAACTTCACCTGATCAACACTTGCATCTAGAAAAATCAGAGTGTCATTTGCGAATTGCAAATGACATACGTTAGTTCCATTTCAGAAACTTTAAACCCATTCAAATGACCGTCAACTTGAGATTTATGAATCATTGCAGTTAGAGATTCACCTACGATCAAAAATATAAAAGGTGACAGTGGGTCACTTTGCCTAATACCTTTATCACTTTTGAAGTAACCCTTTGCACTTCCATTCACAAGCACTGAAAACCTTACATGCTCAACACAACATTGTATACATCTTCTCCATTTATTGCTAAAACCCATCTTCTCCAAAGATTTAACAAGAAATCGCCAATTTACATGATCAAAGGCCTTCTCGAAATCAATTTTACATAGCAATCCAGGAATACCACTTTTCCTTATGGAATCAATCAGCTCATTTGCAATCAAGACTCCATCTAAAATTTGCCTCTGCTTAACAAAAGTTGATTGTTGTTGGGATATCACATGAGGTAAATACACTTTAAATCTCTCCGCCAGTACTTTTGAAAGAATTTTATACACCCTATTAATAAGACTTACGGGTCTCAAATCTTTAATCTCATCCACAATATCCTCTCGGGGATTAAGGCAATAAACGTATTCTTCAATCTCCAATCCAAAAAACCTCGGCTCTGCAATTCATCGAAAACATTCATCACATCCACCATAATAATGCTCCAAGTTTGCTGGTAAAAGGCTATTGGATAGCCGTTTGGACCCGGAGCCTTTGTTTTTCTTAATTGCATTCAGCGCCTTATCCTCATCAATGTCCCCTTCTAACCAAGCACACATATCATCGGGAATTGAATTGAAATTCATCCCATCCATATTAGGTCTAGCATGATTCTCTTCTTGAAAAATATTCTTGAAGAAGTCCACTATACCTGATTTTATAACATTCTGATCATCTGACATTTGTCCATTCACATTAATTTTTGCAATAAAATTTCCCTTTCATCTGTCCGGAGCAAACCTGTGGAAGTACTTAGTGTTTTTATCTACATATTGCAAGTAATAAATATTTTCTCTACTTCTCCATTTCTTTACTTCCAAAATAATCAGTTTACAATACTCCTGTCTAGATTTCAACCTTAAGTCCCATTGAGTTTCAGTTAGGCCATTGTTAGCATTCTCCTCAGCATCTAATTGCACAAAAGTTTCTTCTAAATCCTCCAATTGTCTATCTAACTGACCAAATTCTTATTTACTCCAAGCTCGACGCTTTTGTTTCAAAATTTGCAACTTCTTGTTTAACACAAAACCATCACTACCTGCAAAAGAAAAATACTCCCACCAAGGTTGCATTAAAGTTAAAAACAAAGGGCGAGACATCGAAAATACCTCAAAGCGAAAAAGACTAGGTCCACCAGGAACACTTTCGCACAACTAGTCTATAGCGCAGTGATCGGAACAAAGCCTAGCTAAGGATAATTGAGTGACAAATGGGAACTGAGCCTCCTACTTGGAAGAAATAAGAAATCTATCGATTCTGCTTCTTATGCTTTGTAACTGGTTGTTGTTCCAAGTATAGGTAGCACCATTCAAGGGAAGGTCAATAAGTTCATGATCGGCGATTAAATTTTTGAATCTTGTCATGCCACTAGTAACTTCACCGCCAGATGACCTTTCATGAGTATACCTTATTTTATTAAACTCACCTCCTAGGATCCGGAGTAAATTCCATAAACCTATAGACTCCTCCAATTCTCTCCAGTATAACCTCCTTTCATTTGGATCATGGTGAAGATAAACACCGCTAAATATCCACTCAAAATTAATGTCTGATAAGCAACAATGCAGACTAATCGAATACCACCCAACAAGACAATCAATTACATTTATTTTTTGAATCATCCGACATACATAAGATACCTTCAGATCTCCGTTTTTGTTGATTAGCGGAGTTTTTTTTGTTATCGCTTTTTTTTTCTTTTTTTTTCCATTATGTTATCCTCGATTCAGATTTTACTAAAATCAAAATTGTTTGATCTTTCTTGGTCTTCAAAAGGTAGATCCAGAGAACTCAAAGTGTTAGAAATATATAAAGGTTTTAAAAACTGGATTTTTCTGCCAGATTATGTCGTGGCTTGGGTGAGACAGGTTACTACAGAGGTAATCGCTTGGTTATCTAAATATCCAAAAAAGTGGACTCGAAGATTCAAACATGAGGTTTTACTGGTTGAGATGTGTTCCAATTCTCATGGTTCCCATCTCAAGATTTGAATCAGATGCTGACTTTAGACAACGATTCATTTGTCTACCGTCGATCTATATTGGTTTAGTTTGATCTTTTGTATCCCTAAATCAGAAGTCTTCAGATTCCTTTAATCATAAGGAAGATGACTTTCCATTCATTCCTTCCCAAGATCAAATTTGAAAAATTCAACCTGTTGAAGATTTCGGTATTGTTGTGGAAGTTTTGAAATTTGAAATCACATGCATGATGGCATAAAATGTCCAATGATATAATGAAAAAATTCAATTAGCATGGATATCTCAAATTACGTTGTATCAGTGGAAATTTTGCTTTCTTCAGCGCTAAGTATAATGATGTATTTGATTATTTTAAGGTTAGCAAGATGATTAAATTAGGTAAATCAAAAATTATTCTCTTCACTGGAGGAATGATGATGCTCTAATTAATCAAGCTAACATCTCGAACAATAATCATTGGATTGGTATTCGTGGTTTGCCTTTTAATCTCTGGATTCTCAAAAAAATTTAAAGTATTTATTCTCCATGGAGAAAGGTGGTGGAGTTACATTCTGCGACTCTTTCTTTCAGTAAGTTTGTTTAGTTAGATTCACTGTTGATCTTTATAAAATCCCAGTTGCGGTTCTTTTTGATGGCATCTGGTTAAGCATCGAGTGGCTACATGATCAAAAACAACTAAACTTGAAAAAACATCATGATCATCATATGTTACCGAAAATCAAATCAAATGTGGTGTTCAGGGAAGAGGATGAATTAACAGAATCCACTTGGTCAAATGTCTCTTCAAGAAAAGATATTTTGGTTGGTTCTCTGGACGTTAATTATTCCAGTTTGAAATCTTCCATCTCGAAATTATCGTCGGAAATTAAGTCACGTTCAAATTCAAATTATTCTTTGGATTCAAATTCGCGGTAAAACGTTTAAAGAAAGTTTGGAAAAGGGTGTATGAAATTCATCTAAGGGGTAACCACCTTGATAAAAAATCTTAAGTTCAAAATGGAGAGTTGAATATCCCCTAGGTTACGGTACGTAAAAAGGTTTCGGGTAAAGATACGGGTCGTGATATGGTCTAGATGGGGACAGTGTCACCTATGGGTTTCGGCTCTACCATTTTGATAGGAATTCCTGCCCATGACTCGAGCACGGTTGATAATTTGGATCTAAATATGGATCATACATGAGGGACGTTTTCTTCTAAATATTTAGAATTCGGCTCTACCATTTTGATAGTTACTCCATCCCAAGATCTAGCTATTCAACACCCGGCTAACCAGCTTGTGGTCCAGAAGGATGGTGAAGTGTTAGACTCTGATTTTGTCCATATTGTGAAAATATCTAACCCATTAGATCATATTCAATCTTCAGATGTAGAAAATACTAGCCTTTTATCAAAACATCAATTTTTTTCTTCTCCTGCTTCGGTAAACCCAAACTTTTTCTCTGATACTAATATCATCGATCTAGATTTACATGGGAAAATAAACAATCAATTGATGTTCAATAAAATTCTCGGTATATCCACAGAGCATCCTAATTCAGATTCATTTGTCAAGACTTAATTGATTGAGATTTGAATCATTATGCTGATACTGAAATTCCATTCAATGAGGATGATGATGGTCTTGGGAAAATTGATACAGATAGAGATTTACAGATTCAAGTAATGATGTATCAGATGAGAAAATTGACGCAGTGAATTGTGCTGCTGATGCTGAAAATCTGGATTTGAGACCGAGTTTCAATCCAATTGCGCCTAGGACATCTCTGGTGTGTGATGGACCATAGAATTTTTAGTTGCATATTAGGGTTTTGGGTGAATACCAAAAACTTATTGTTATTAGAAATTCCATTAGGAGGAATAATCCTACTATCTGCACAATTTAAGAATCAAAGAAAGAGCCGGTGGATGATTGTTTAATTAGATCTTTATGGGGAAGTAACATGTGCAGTTATATGTTTCTTTCTTCAGAAGGTGCTTCTGGTGGCATCATAGTGACGTGGAAAGAAGGTATACCGACTATGGAAGATTATCTAATTGGGGATTTTTTTTATATCGATTTAATTTCAAAATGTTGCAGATAACTTTGTCTGGTTTTTTACTTTTGTTTATGGTACTATGGATTCAGGTTATTGTTACCAATCTTGGCAGGAATTAAGATATATTCAAATTTTGTTTGAGGATCCATGACTGGTTGTTGGTGATTTTAATGCAATTCTTTCCCCGCATGAAAGAAATGTTCACGGTGGAGTTTTGAGAAACAAAATATTATTTAAGGCTTTTGTGAGAAGATTCTCATTGGTTAATTTACCTATGACATGAGAGAGATTCACCTGGACTAACCCGCAGCAGCCACCACTTCTAGTCAGGTTAGACATATTCCTTTTAAGTCCTGATTTTCTTGAGCATTGTCTTGTGCCCATGGAAATTAGGCTTAGAAGACCTATATCTGACATATGCCAATTCTATTGTGTTTCAAGTACGGTGACAATTTGAAATCTCTATTTACGATAGACAACTTTATTCTTCATCATCCTGATTTTCTTAAAAATCTTAAAATTTGGTGGGACAGTATTGTTTTCTCAGGTAAACCAAGTTTTATTTTTGCCAAAAAAAACATTTTTTGTGAAAAATGGCAAAAAGAAACTTTTGGTGATTTGTATGATCAACTAGATAATTTAGAGATTATTATAGATATGCTTGATAACCTTGAGGAAGTAATGGGTCTATTTGATGAAGATATTGTGGAAAGGGAAAAAGATAAAATTAAACAAAACTTTGTTTCCTTAAGTATTGCTAGAAGAGCAAATCAGAGGGTTGAAGAGAGATTTGCAAAAGATGGTGAAAGAAATTCTGCATATTTACATCAAATGGCTAGCTTCAGATACAAGATCAATAGTATCAACTGCCTAAAAACAGATGATGCTTTGTGTTTTGATAGGAAGTTGATTGCTAAAGAGAGAAAACCTTTTATTCTTCTTTGTTTTCATCTCATAGGATTAAACCTGATTTTGAGCATCTCACTATGCCTACTATTTCAGCGGAAGAGAGTAAGCATTTCGAAAGATATTTCTCTGAGGATGAAGTAAAAGCTGGGATTTTTCATTTCGGCACAAACAAAAGCCCGGGACCAGATGGATTTACGATGGAATTTTATAAGCATGCATGAGAGGTAATTAAATCTGATCTTATGAAGGTGATTAATGAGTTTGAGGTTTCTAACATGCTTGATTGGGTGATGTATTTTTACACAATTATAGACCTATTATCTTAATTAGTAGTATCTATAAGATTATCCCTAAAGTATTAGCTGAAATAATGAAATTAGTTCTTCTGAATATTATTTCTGATTTCCAGGAAGCTTTCGTCCAAGGAAGGCAAATTCAAAATGGTATTTTAATTGCTTCGGAACTCATCGATTCCAAGATTTGGAAGCAAGACACTGCTTTGATATGTAAAGTGGATTTTGAGGAAACTTTCGACGATGTTAATTGAAATTGTGTTGACTTGACTCTTTAGAAATTTGGTTTTGGATCCAAATGGAGAAGTTGGATAAATTGGTGTATCACAAATCCTAGATTTGTTGTTCTGTTGAAAGGTGAAGCAACTGAGCTCTTTAAAAGTCGGAAAGGTATCAGGCAGGGTGACCCGATTTATTTTTTTTGTTCATTTTAGTTGTTGGGGTCTTGTCTTTGATGATTAAAAAAACTACGGAAGAAGGTCTTATCTATGGTTTTCAGGTGAGTTCTAATGGTTCGGTAATTAATCACCTTCACGTTGATGACTTAATTATGTTTCTCAAAGATGATCCATCTCAAATTCAGAATTTGAAGAGTATTCTCTTAGGTTTGAAACCTATTAGAGCACTGCTTGGTCGAACTCGCAAGCATTGCTATCTCAAGCTTGTTTGTCAAGTTTAGTTGCCAAAACTATAAGTCTTGATTTCTAATCTACTTATAGCTAAGTCTCGGATTAGGATAGAATTTATAATTGAGCTTTAGACTTCACGGCGTTCATCGATTGAAGATGAAGAAATACTAAGGGGAGCTTGTGGAACTTCATCAACAAAAGGTATGTGGAGACTTGAGCTCATCTGTCACTCAAAAGTCTATTTCTACTCTATCTTCTATTTGAGACAAAATTCGTATAGCTATATAGACTTCAATTATATACATTTGATATTTTGAGCTGAGTTTAAATCACTTACATGTTTCTCAAAATATGTGTTGGTAAGATTTCGCTTCAACCAAGTTCATCTTATATTCTTGACGAAGGTCAAAAGATGATCATGTGAAAATCGCCTGGTAACATTATATATGATTTGTGTGAGATAGTCATTTGGTGTAGACTAGGAATGTTTCGTATTGATCATTGATCACTTTAAAATTGCTTTAAAGCTAATAGTTTGTGTGAGACAATTATTGTCGTCTTGTAAGAATGTTTCAATGATTGAAATGGGAGTTTAGAACAATTAACCATTAATTGGATATAGCACAGTATGCGTACTTGTATGCTAACTGTTGCAAGTTATTCCAAGTCCGGGAACCATAGTATGCATACTCGTATGCGTAATGGTTTGATAGTTGAAGTCCGGGCACTTAGTATGCATACCCTTATGCGTACCGACGTAAGTTCAAGTCCAGAAATTCAACTGAGTTTGGTCATGTTCGACAGTATGCGTACTCAGACCAAGTCCGGCTACTTAGGTATGTGTACTCGTTTGCATACTTGAGTGGTTTATGTTCAAAATCGGTTTGTTCATGAAATAATACATTTATAAAATAAGGAATACAATCTTTTGAAAACCGTGGCTATAATGTTCATGAATCGATTCGAGTGAATCAAAAATCAATTTTGCTTCAATCGTGTCTTGTATACTTCTATGAGAATATAAACAATTGAACAACTATATAACTAGTTTCATTTGAGTCATTTGAACTAGTTGTGTTAAGATGAAAAAAGTTGATATTGAAAAGACGAGGGTACCCAAATATACCTCAAGCTAAAACTTTTCCTACATATAAGTCCCTTCTCCGAAAGTGATTGTCTATGGACTGAGTCGAGACAATGCAACTAATCGGTTCACACTTCGTGTGGTCGTCTATGGATACGAGATCGAGACAATACAACAATGAAGTATGTTACTTGATAAAAAGGTTTGGACTTAACCAAACACAATAGGATTCACTTATCAAGTAAATAGGAATTAATGTTTGTGTGATTTACTTTAATTATAATAAAACAATTATAATGCAGAAAATAAAAGTAAATGACACAACAAGATTTTTTTAACGAGGAAACCCGCAAATGCAGAAAAACCACGGGACCTAGTCCAGAATTGAATACTCTCAGGATTAAGCCGCTACACAAAATTACACCAACTTTGTATAGTTGAGACCAAGCAACTAAACCTACAGTTCACCTAGTTCCTTCTGTATTCCCACGCCTCCAATTTATAAATAAGTCACGTACTTGGATCAATTCCTTTGGTTCGTATTCCAAACAGTAAAGGAACAACAAATCTGTTTGGTATCAACTCTCCTCAACCAAGTGATATGAGTAGGACAAAGGCTCTTCTGTTTATCTTAACATAAACTCCTTCTTCAGGTACTTAGATCTATCTTATGTTAAATTACCAAAGTAATCGTTAAGATTTTGCAATCAACACTCTTAACCCAAAGAATTGTGTTAATGCCAATCTACTCAATTAATCAATCCAATTATATCACAAGGATAAAACCGATTATTAATTGGATCCTCTTTTTACTGAAACAAGTATTGTGCACACCAAAGATTATGAACTCACAAATCAGAAATCTTCAATATCTTCTTCGTCTTCAAATCTTCTTAGATCTTCAATAAACACCTGCACACAATCACTTGAATCTCTTGTGATCAATCACGCACATAACGGAGTCTGTTAACAATGGATTATCACAAGATCTTCTTTAGAAATAATAACAGTCTAAAGATCCCTGTCGAAACTCTGAACTAGTTTGAGTGAATCTTATATCAGAAGAGAAGATTCTCAAGCATAACCAAACTAGGTGCAATCAAAGTTCAATCACTGTTAGTCAATTAAATCAATGAAAATAAAAGATAAACCGCAATTATCTAGTTTCCCACCAACGGTACTGACTAGAGCTTCTCAATCCCAAAGAAGACTTTAAACCGAGCGGTCGTAGGAAATTTCGCCTAATTAGGTTACTCTCCTCTCCGAATTAGGTGGCTTCACCAGTAGCAGCACAACAAGAGGTAGTTTGCTGTTACGAAGGATTAGTTTGCTAGAAATGCAAACTTCAGTATTTATAGACTAGGAAGTTTGGACACCAAGGAATTTCCAAAAACCGAAAATATTCTCAAGATATTCATTAAAGCACAAATTCGGTTCCATAATTCCTGGAAATGCTCTGTCCAAAAATAATGATCGAAATCTTTCAGAAAATCTCTATTTAGTAAATGCACATTACTAATTCTTATTTTCCTAAAATAAAATTAAAATCCTTAAATAAAAGATTCTTAACTTATTTATGTTTCGATCCTGCGATTCTCTTCCCTTAGCTATTAAGGAATAACTTTGAACAATTAAATAATAAACATTCACAGCACGTGTTCAAAGTATGTCGACATCCTAACTTTGTAAGTTCTCTTTCATACTTACAACCTTGAAGCCGATTTGCCACACTTCCAAACATGTTTAGAATTGGTTCATTTGACTCTCAATATTGATTATGGCGATTTCTTATCTACAAAGTTTAATGGCAAAGCAATAAACCTCGTATTGTATTCCTTAATACTATGTCTATCTAGAGTTCAAACATGCTTCACAATTATGTTTTCAATATGCACGACTTGAAAGATACGTTAGGGAATGAAACAGTTCAAGTCAAATATCACTAACATTAAGTAGAAGGATAATTGTTGTTGTTCTAGCTCCTTGCTTCTTCACATCTTCAAGTCTTCGCAATACTTGTAATGTCTCATATCCTAATACTTTCAAGCTAACCTATACGAAGTTGACTCTAGTACATATCAAGCGACTCTTAACATGAGTTTTGATTCACTAAAATATGACAACCAAACTTGACATACCAACGCTTGGTGGGTTCAACCGAGCTATGCTCTAATAATCTCCCCCTTTTTCAATTTTAGTGACAAAACTCTTACATCATATGGATAAACAAATTACAAGAATGCATTACACATACGCTTGATTCTCGAATTCAATAGCACAATAAACTGCATACATTCAATCCTCAAAAATGTTGTTGTTGACATTATAATAACAAAGCTAATACTCCCCCTAAGGAAGACAGGTAGATATTCAATCCGCACTTCTTTGTTATACCACTAATATAACATGTTACTCCCCCTTAGTCTGTGCTTTCACTCTTTCGTTTAGATAAACGTTCAAGCACCAATGTTATTTTCCTTAGCGATACCAATCAATATAAAATCAATGCCAGTATCACTTGTTTACTCCATATATTTCTCCCTTTTTTATCACAAAATGACACGGAAACGAAAAAATAAAGGACAGCACGAAAAGAATCTTACAAATCTCAAAATAAACTTGCAACCTGTAGAGTTAGGCACGAGGGTTCTACACATCATGTTCTGATAACCAATATCAAAACTGAAACTACAAGTAGTTTTATTTTGATATGTTATCAAGGAAATAATTGTCCGAAACAATTTTTCCACTTTAGTTTAGCAAACCAAAAGTCAACTAAGCACCTTAGTTCCTTTGCTAAACCGATTGTACAAAAACAATCGCTTATTCGATAAGACCAAAATAAAGATAACTCTATTTTTCTCATCAGGTTTTAATTATCCATAAACTTAGACCTTTCAATTTTAAACAAGACAAGTACTAGGTTAGTTAACTAGCATTTCTTGGTAAGGCATTCGATTAGACTTGAATAACCGAAACCTCACTTCGATAAGTCTAACTAAGTTCAGAATTAACTTAGTTTCTCTTATCCGGAATCTAATTGGACTAAAAAACTCATCCCGTAAACCTTTTATTTCGTTAAGCTATAAATAATTCATGCAAACCAAATAAATCAACTTGCATAATTATTCACCTCAACCGGAAACAATTGAAATAGCATAGACATTATAGCACCGCAATTGCACCGAAATTTTGTAAGCCTAAACAATTGATACCACACAATAAATCAAGATAACAATAGTTTTTCTTAACCGGAACCAATTGAATCACACATACATCCATACACACATGATGGAATAAACATCAGTTGTACCGAAATTTTGTTAAGCAAAATCAATAAATATATATGAAATAAACTCAGGCTTTTCTTAAACAGAAAAACAATTAACTAGCAACATTGTTACCTCAAATTTCACATCCACTTCCCCAATAAGTTCGCATCTTCGTCCAGGGAGAATCGATATCGAAAAATTATCATGTTGTCATCCTTATGAAAAAACAAAAGAATAACAACAACCAACCTTTACCAGATAAAGGTTGAAAATCGGTTTTAACATTTGCAAGCAAAAGTTGAAAACCGTCGAAACACATATGCTTTTATGCTAAACCAAAACGATTCAACATATTGTGACTTTTTCACACATTGTTTCTATCAGAACCCCTCATGATTCTTTGATAAAACCTACCAACATGGGATAGAACTTAATCCCGCTAAATCAAAAAGTAACCCAAACCACAAGGGTTCACAATATATGAGATCGAATATTAAGGTAGTAAAACCGAAATCAAACATCCCATAAACATACATAGCAATAATATAAAAGCATTCAAGCAGAGGCTATGTAGACCAAAAACTATCATAAGAAAAATTATAAATCAAATAATTTTATTCATAATACACCTTACATAAAGTATCCTAGTTTCAAATAAGAATTTAATCTTATCTTTGCTTTGCATTCCTTACTGGAGAATTCCTTTAGAAGAATCTCAATTTTGGTTTCTTCGCCTTTAGAATATTCTAAATTCTCCAAGGTCTTTAGTCATCTATACTTTGCAATAGATTTTTTGTATCCAATGATACTCATCTTAGTACCAGTAAGATCATCCTTGAGAAGGTCTCTTCTTCCAATCAGTTCCATTATTCCCTCAAACAAATTTTGAGAAAGAATTGTTGAGGGAGATGTCTTGATAGGAAAAGAACAATAATCGGAACAAATTCCATATATTCTTTTCTCATAATATGTGCGGCTAGACTCAGGAGTCCTTTTAATTTTTTCCACACAACTATTACAGACAACATCATACCGTTCTTTTCCTTCCACCATGAAAGGGATCATATAAAGAATTTTTGAACGGGGCAAAGTAATGCATGAGCTAATTATTTCCGAAATTTCTTTTGACAAGTCTTCCTCACTTTCAACATACGGTGAAAGCATTGTAACACGATATTACCAGAGGAGCACAATCGGACTTGTTTAAAATCCATGTTTTACAACTAAAAAAGAAAGTTTTTCTAACCAATTCCGAAAAAACAACTCTTTCCTTACAGAAGAAAAAGAACAATTACTATGGTTTGAGAGGTTCTAGAATCCTGGTGGGCCCTCTATTTGTTTTTCTACTATGCTGTAGATCATCAGAATATGTTTTCACATTGATATCACTGGATATATCTAGATCCTGTTTGAGTCTAACCACTAGACTTTCATAGTCATATTTGTCTAAAATTATAACAAGATTGTTTTTCTTAGACATGATTTTAGATGACTTCCTTTCTGATACCTTCTCAGACTTTGGTATCAACGTGTAGGTAGATTTTGAATGAAGATTCTCCATCTCTGGAGACATTGCATCATTCCATTTTGGAACATCAGATCTCATATCCTTTTTGAAAAAGGCATTACCGTTTGCATTATTTCTCCTTTTAGGAATGTTATTTTTCGGATATTGAAAAAGCGGGGGTCTAACAACACCACCCAATATTTTGCTTAGCAATCTGTATGGACTAACTCCGAATTACTTTCTAGAGAATCAACTAGACAGTCAGACTCAATCTAGGTAAAAGTATCTCAAGGAGTTAATATCTCTCTCTCTTGTTTTGATTTACTCGAGCTAATAGAAATCAGCGAGTCTTTAATCAAACACAAGGAATAACTTGGATGGTACCAAAGACCAATATCCATGGATCAATCAATTTAAATAAACAACCAAAGGTTGGATATTCTAATTGATGATCTACAACGCACAACCTGTATTATTTCAATTATAAAGATAAAACAATATAATGCGGAAATTGAAATAACACAGACACCAGAAATTTTGTTAACGAGGAAGCCGCAAATCCAGTAAAACCCCGGGACCTAGTCCAGATTCAACACACACTGTATTAAGCCGCTACAGACACTAGCCTACTCCAAGCTAACTTCGGACTGGACTGTAGTTGAACCCCAATCAATCTCCCACTGATCCAAGGTACAATTATGATCCTACGCCTCTGATCCCAGCAGGATACTACGCACTTGATTCCCTTAGCTGATCTCACCAACAACTAAGAGTTGCTACGACCTGAAATTGCAGGCTTTGACAATAAACAAATATGTCTCCCACAGAAAAATCTATCAAAGGATCAATCTGTCTCCCACAGATAAACCCTAAAGTTCTTGTTCCGTATTTTGATAAAAATCAAGGTGAACATGAACCAATTGATAATCCGGTGTTATATTCCCGAAGAACATCCTAGAGTTATCAATCACCTCACAACAATCTTAATCGTATGGTAGCGAAACAAGATGTTGCGGAATCACAAACAATGAGACGAAGATGTTTGTGATTACTTTTTATATCTTACATATCGGAGAAATCAATCTCAAGTCAATCAATCTTATTGTACTCGTACGATAGAAGATGAAAGATCAGAGCACACAACTACGATAAAAGTAGTATCGGTCTGGCTTCGCAATCCCAATGAAGTATTTAAGTCAATAACCTGGTTTTAGAAGAAGAAAACCAAAGATTAAAGGAGAATCGACTCTAGCACGCAAACTAGTATCACACATAAGGTGTGGGAATAAATTTTGCACAATACTAGATGTCTCCTTTATATAGTCTTTCAAATCAGGGTTTGCAATCAATGTTAGCTTAGTAACAAAGAATTCAATATTCACCGTTAGATGAAAACTTGATTTAGATTCAAGCTAATATTTGTCAACCGTTAGATCGAAAACTTAGCTTGTTACACACACTTGACAATGCACGCTTCTAGGTTTGTTAACCGTACCCAAACGTATGCACTTGTTGGTTCAACAATAGTTAACCAAAAGGTTAGCCATATGAGCATTTCATATCAACCATGTTATTCTTCACCATAACTAGTTCAAATGACTTCAAATGAACTAGTTTGAGAGTTGTTAATTTGCAAGGAAATCTCATGTACTACACAAGATACAATTGAAGCAAAGATGATTTGATTCACTTGAATCGTTTCATGAACTTTTATAGCCACGGTTTGCAAATTGCATTCCTTAGTCTTTTTATAGTTTAAGTTCAGAAATCATCTTCAGATATATAACCTTCTCAAGTTCGTAGAATAGGTTCGCGGACTTAAGTTGTCGGGCAGAGTTTACAAACTCCAGCAGAAATTCTCAGGTTTGAGAACTTCGCCGGTTCACGGACTGGGTTCGCGGACTGAGTTCGCGGAATTAGCTTCACGCAAGTAGTTTGTCAACTCCAGCAGAAATTCTCGGGTTTGAGAACTTCTGCAGTTCGTGGACTGAGTTCGCGGACTTGGATCACGCCATTCTTACGGTTCTCTTGATCAACAAAGTTCGCAAAATTTGGTTCAAGGAATAGGACTTGTACATAAATGTGTTTCCACAACAATGCTTATGTTGGTTATGGAATATAAACTCTCATTTCAATCATTGAAACATTCTTAGAGGACGTTATATAGTTGTTACACCATTTCTCGTCAAAGCAATTTTCAAAGTGATTGAAACATATCATGACTTTCGTCACTAGGTAAAGATAAACTTGATCGAAGCGAAAAGATTATCAACACATATTTCGAGATATAGATAGGCGAGGTATACTCGGCTCGAAATACCAAATGTGTATAATTCAAGTCTATCTATATAGCATACGACTTCTTGTCTCAAAGAGTAGGAGATAGAGTAGATAGACTTTTGAATGACAGATAAGTTCAAGTCTTCACACTGTGATGAAAATTCTCAACCAATGTATTTATGGAAAGATTATCAAGGTTATTTCCCTCAACGACGGCATGCTTCTTAGACTCGTATCTAGATGGCAGCGATTTGAGAATTTTCATCACAGTGTCCTTTTCAGGAATAGTCTTACCCAATGCAAAAGATGCATTAACAATTTCAGACACTTTGTGATTAAACTCATTAAATGTATCTTCATCTGCCATACAAAGGTTCTCCCAATCAGAATTAAGGTTTTGAAGCCTAGCTTCCTTTTCACTAGAGTTACCTTCAAATACGGTATCTATGATATCCCAAGCATCTTAATACTTAGTGCAATTTGACACATGGTGCTGAATATTTGGGATAATGGCATGTATGATGGCATTCAAACCGTCGGAATTTTGCTTTGCAGCAAGTATCTCGGCAGGATTATATTCACCAATATTCTTGGGAACGTTTACATCTCCAACTGCCACAACGGGAGCATCATAGCCATTAAAAACATATACCCATGATTGAAAATCACGCGCTTGAAGAAAAGATCGCATAACAATTTTCCACCATAAGTAATTAGAGCCATCGAAGACTGGTGATACGTTAATAGGGATAACACCTCTGTCCATAGAGTCATACCGCTACAAACACATACTTGTAAGGTCTTAAACGTGTTTGCCTGCTCTTATACCAATTGAAAAAGCGGGGGTCTAACAACACCACCCAATATTTCGCTTAGCAATCTGTATGGACTAACTCCGAATTACTTTCTAGAGAATCAACTAGACAGTCAGACTCAATCCAGGTAAAAGTAACTCAATGAGTTAATATCTCTCTCTTGTTTTGATTTACTCGAGCTAATAGAAATCAGCGAGTCTTTAATCAAATACAAGGAATAACTTGGATGGTACCAAAGATCAATATCCAAGGATCAATCAATTTAAATCAACATCCAAAGGTTGGATATTCTAATGGATGATCTACAACGCACAACCTGTATTATTTCAATTATAAAGATAAAACAATATAATGCGGAAATTGAAATAACACAGACACCAGAAATTTTGTTAACGAGGAAACCGCAAATGCAGAAAAACCCCGGGACCTAGTCCAGATTGAATACACACTGTATTAAGCCGCTACAGACACTAGCCTACTCCAAGCTAACTTCAGACTGGACTGTAGTTGAACCTCAATCAATCTCCCACTGATCCAAGGTGCAATTATGCTCCTACGCCTCTGATCCCAGCAGGATACTGCGCACTTGATTCCCTTAGATGATCTCACCCACAACAAAGAGTTTCTACGACCCAAAATCACAGGCTTTGACAATAAACAAATCTGTCTCCCACAGAAAGTCTATCAAAGGATCAATCTGTCTCCCACAGATAAACCCTAAAGGTTTTGTTCCGTCTTTTGATAATAATCAAGGTGAACAGGAACCAATTGATTATTTGGTCTTATATTCCTGAAGAACAGCCTAGAGATGTCAATCACCTCACAACAATCGTAATCATATGGTAGCGAAACAAGATGTTGGTGAATCACAAACAATGAGACGAAGATGTCTGTGATTACTTTTTATATCTTGCCTATCGGAGATATCAATCTCAAGCCAATCAATCTGACTGTACTCGTACGATAAAAGATACAAGATCAGATCACACAACTACGATAAAAGTAGTATCGGTCTATCTTTACAATTCTAATGAAGTCTTTAAGTCGTTAACTTGGTTTTAGAAGAAGAAAACCAAAGGTTAAAGGAGAATCGACTCTAGCACGCAAACTAGTATCACACATAAGGTGTGGGGATTAGTTTTGCACAATACTAGATGTCTCATTTATATAGTCTTTCAAATCAGGGTTTGCAATCAATGTTAGCTTAGCAACAAAGCATTCAATATTCATCGTTAGATGAAAACCTGATTTATATTCAAGCTAATATTTCTCAACCATTAGATCGAAAACTTAGCTTGTTATACACACTTGACAATGCACACTTCTAGGTTTGTTAACCGTACCCAAACGTATGCACTTGTTGGTTCAACAATAGTTAACCAAAAGGTTAGCCATATGATCATTTCATATCAACCATGTTCTTCTTCACCATAACTAGTTCAAATGACTTCAAATGAACTAGTTAGAGAGTTGTTCAATTGCAAGGAAATCTCATGTACTACACAAGACACAATTTAAGCAAAGATGATTTGATTCACTTGAATCGGTTCATGAACTTTATATCCACGGTTTGCAGACTGCATTCCTTAGTCTTTTTAAAGTTTAAGTTCAGAAATCATCTTCATATATATAACCTTCTCAAGTTCGCAGACTTAAGTTACCGGGCAGAGTTTACAAACTCCAGCAGAAATTCTCAAGTTTGAGAACTTTGTCGGTTCGCGGACTTAGCTTCACGCAAGTAGTTTGTCAACTCCAGCAGAAATTCTCGGGTTTGAGCACTTCGACAGTTCGCGTACTTGGCTCACGCTATTCTTCCGGTTCTCTTGATCAACAAAGTTCGCAAACTTTGGTTCAAGGAATAGGACTTATACATAAATGTGTTTCCACAACAATGCTTATGTCCACCATTGGTTATGTAATATAAACTCTCATTTCAATCATTGAAACATTCTTAGAGGACGTTATAAAATTGTTACACCATTTCTCGTCAAAGCAATTTTCAAGATGATTGAAACATATCATGACTTTCGTCACATGGTAAAGATAAACTTGATCGAAGCGAAAAGCTTACCAACACATATTTCGAGATATAGATAGGCGAAGTATACTCGGCTCGAAATACCAAATTTATATAATCAAAGTCTATATATATAGCATACGAAGTCTCAAAGAGTAGGAGATAGAGTAGATAGATTTTTGAGTGATAGATAAGTTCAAGTCTTCACATACCTTTTTATCGAGAAGTTCCACCTGTTCCTTGAGTAGTTCTTCTACTTGTATGAAGAATCGCCATGAAGTCCTTGAGCTCAACTACACTTCCTATCCTAGTCTGAGACTTAGCTATAATAGACTAGAAATCAAGACTTATAGTTTTGATCACTAACATTGATAAACATGCTTGAGATAGAAACGCATGCGAGTTCGACCGAGCAATGCTCTAACAATCTCCCCCTTTGTCAATTTTAGTGACAAAACTTTTATTACATATGGAATACAAAAAAAATAAAGAAACTTTAGTAGCTCCTATTCCACATGTCTAATCTTCAACATTCCTCGAAATCTTAGTCACTTCCAAGTACTCCAATGATCCCAAAGGTTATAAGTTTAGCATCACCGCTGTTAAAGATTCGTAGCTATAACAATGAGAAAACATAGTTCTTGATCATTGTTATATAGTGTCATAATATTATTACACAGCGTCAAAGTTCAATTGTATCACAACTTCAACAATAATCCTATGGTGATATGTATCACTCCCCCTTAGTAAATACTCTATCTCACATGGAAACCACTCCCCCTTACATAATGATCCGAAAACCATATGTATTTGTAGTATGAACTACATATTAATTATCCCCCTTTTTGTCAATAAAATTGGCAAAGGTACAAGAACGGGATCATAATGAAATTTCCGAGAGAGACATTTCATGACAAAAAGAAAAAAATACATACCAACTAATTTAGATGCAATCATAAAGCCGAAGCTAAATGAATTCATCAAGGAGTTTAAAGATACAAGATATCCCCTCTAAAATTCCACAGCCTCACACCCCTCAAGATATGACCAATAAGCACAAGTTCAAAAGAACTCTCCCCCATTTGATGTCAATTCCCGAAAGAACAACAAGAGCGACCTTAATTTCAAAAGATAAGAAGAATTTTATTGGACACCAAAAACCATGAGAACGATTTTCTATATCCAAAGAACTCAATCAAATTAATCACAAGTAAACCCATGATTAATTTAATCGGAATACACAATCAAATTAAACACAAGAGGTGATCAATTCAAATGATTATGCTCAACACAAGAGAATTTATGGAGACACGAAAATACTCAACTAGATTAATTACAAGAGAACCCATAATTAATCTAATTGGAATACACAACCAAACTAATCACAAAAGTAATCAATTTAATTGTCATTTGTTTTACCCGACATAAGAAAACTTACGGAGCAATAACTGAATAACCAAACAAGATGATTAATTTAGTTTAATATGCTCTACATAACATATCTCACGGAACACCAACTAAGCTAAAAGACCAACTTGGTTGTATAGTGCTCAACATAAGATACATTACGGAGCCTCACAGTAATACATAAAATATGGATCAGGGATGATCAATACTGCGGGAATACACAAGGATTCATTCTATCCTTGAAAACAAAAGATTTTAACCTATATTCCATCAAATGCTTGACAATATAGGCTTAACTTTTGTATTTTTCAAAAGTCTATTCATTCTTTTACCAGTACGTGAATACCGATCACAAACGACTTTACTTTTGACTGGGTATGGGACAAACATAGTTCACGGACGTAAACACCAATATCCCATAACAAATTGAAATAATATCAAATCATAAAGATTAATACTGCAAAACATCATCCTCCAAATATTTTTAGAATTTAAACCAATAAACCTAAAAAAACAAGAAGATGAAACATAATAGCTATGTGTAGTCACAATCATTGCTATTCAAACACTAGTTATTCTTCCAACTAAACCAAAAACAACACATACTAGGCAACAATGTCTTTGAGAAATTCCTTATCATTCCCGAACTCCTTGTCGTCAACATCCATTGGAATATAAGGTTCGTGGAGGAAGGAGTCAATACCAACGAACCGTCTTGGATGATGATGTCGAACCAAGGCCTTCTGAATTTCCAAAGATATTAAAACGCAAGCCTTTATTTCACTAATATCCTTTCTTACTTCCTTGAACTCATCAAGAACATCGGAAAACTTCTGAGAGTTAGAAGGGACAGCCCTTGGCTTTCTTGTATTCCTCATCTTTCTTTTCAAGGAAGGAGTTACTGGAGATTTCTCTTTTTCCTTGATTGATGGCTTAACAATCATATTGACATCTTTTTCATCCAAAGACATGATGCTTAGAGAACAATTATAAACAACTGTTTTTTGTGAGTGGAATTCACAATCTCATCAAGCTGTCTTAAGATATAAAGGATATCAGAGAGGAAAAAAGGAATGTAGGGTTCGCAACCTTTAAAAAGGTTCGTGGACGCCCAACTCTAAACCTTATAAGAGAAGAATTGTCGATAATAACCCTTTCTTTTATTTTTATAGACAAACAACTAAGAAAAGAAGAAGAAAAACTTTTCCTAAAGCCTGATTGGACATAACCTTGTCTCTTTGATCAGACACATGAGACAAGATTTACCAAACAACACAATCAATTTGTGTTGTGGTGGACAACAATTTGTCCACCATTTTCCTCTAGAGAGGAATCCTCAGACTTCTGTCTATCACAGCGATTTGAACATACCTTCTTTTCGGTCTTATTTTGTCTTTGGAAACCAACTTCTTAGACGAAGATAAAATCCTACATACCTCAGCAGTCTTCTGAGCAAGTTTAAGCTTCCTTGACAATCGATTTACTCTTCATTGAAGTTTGTTGGCGTGCCTCACTTGATGTTTGTACTTGTAACATCTTGATAGTTCATGACCCTTCTGAGAACAAAACGAGCACGTCAAACTTGGATAGTATTCAGGTATCTGTGGTGTGAAAGCAGCCAGACACATAATAGATCCTGAAACATTACAACCAGAGTTTCCAAAGGATGGGTCAATTGATTCTTCCAGCTTGATTGGACTCTCTTCTTCACCGAAACCATCAAGGTTGATATATGTATTGCTACAATTATCAAAATCAATGTTTTCACATAGACGACCAACACTTGATTTCCTATCTTCATCAGAATCATAGATCTCAGACATCTCATCAAGTGTTACAGCAAGACCTTTATTCCCAATGTATTTTCGGCGATTTGGGAACTCGTTTGCTAAATGACCAAAACCTTTACACTTAAAGCATTGTGGCATGTCCTCGTCAGCATCCCTGTTTTTATGAGGGACGCGATTGTGAGGTTTATCTGACGAAGTAGTTTTGTCTCTTGAAAACCGTTTACTTTTCTTCAATAGAAGATCCCTAAATTGTCTTGTGATCAAGGAGACTGATTTGTCAAGATCTTCATCCGAAAAATCGCCCTCAGACTGATCATCCTCAGAGACATAAACACTTTTATTTTTATCAAGTAACTTAGTGTTCTTCTGTGCTTTAAAGGCAACATCCTTTCCGATTTTGGATGTACGCTCATGATCAAAGATCTTTAGCTTTCCAACCAATGTATTTCTGGAAATATTATCAAGGTTATTTCCCTCAACGACGGCATGCTTCTTAGACTCGTATCTAGATGACAACGATCTGAGAATTTTCATCACAATGTCCTTTTCAGGAATAGTCTTACCCAATGCAAAAGATGCATTAACAATTTCAGACACTTGTTGATTAAACTCATCAAATGTATCTTCATCTGCCATACGAAGGTTCTCCCAATCAGAATTAAGGTTTTGAAGCCTAGCTTCCTTTTCACTAGAGTTACCTTCAAATACGGTTTCTAAGATATCCCAAGCATCTTTAGACCTAGTGCAATTTGACACATGGTGCTGAAGATTTGGGGTAATAGCACGTATGATGGCATTCAAACCGTCGGAATTTTTCTTTGCAACAAGTATCTCTGCAGGATTATATTCACCAATATTCTTGGGAATGTTTACATCTCCAACTTCCACAACGGGAGAATCATAGCCATTAACAACATATACCCATGATTGAAAATCACGCGCTTGAAGAAAAGCTCGCATAACAATTTTCCACCATAAGTAATTAGAGCCATCGAAGACTGGTGGTACGCTAATAGAGATAGCACCTCTGTCTATAAAGTGAGATCGCTACAAACAAAGACTTATAAGGTCTTAAACGTGTTTGCCTTCTCTGATACCAATTGAAAAAGCGGGGGTCTAACAACACCACCCAATATTTCGTTTAGCAATCTATATGGACCAACTCCAATATACTTTGCTATAGAATCAACTAGACAGTCAGACTCAATATAGCTAAAAGTATATAAAGGAGTTAATATCTCTCTGTTATTTTAATAGAAATCAGCGAGTCTTTAATCAAACACAAGGAATAACTTGGATGGTACCAAATACCAATATCCAAGGATCAATCAATGACAATCAACAACCAAAGGTTGGATTACTCTAATTGATGATCTAACGCACAACTTGTATTATTTCAATTATAAAGATAAAACAATATAATGCGAAAATTGAAATAACACAGACACCAGAATTTTGTTAACGAGGAAACCACAAATGCAGAAAAACCCGGGGACCTAGTCCAGATTGAACACACACTGTATTAAGCCGCTACAGACACTAGCCTACTCCAAGCTAACTTCGGACTGGACTGTAGTTGAACCCCAATCAATCTCCCACTGATCCAAGGTACAATTATGCTCCTATGCCTCTGATCCCAGCAGGATACTACGCACTCCCTTAGCTGATCTCACCCACAACTAAGAGTTGCTACGACCCAAAATCACAGGCTTTGACAATAAACAAATCTGTCTCATACATACAAGTCTATCAAAGGATCAATCTGTCTCCCACAGATAAACCCTAAAGGTTTTGTTCCGTCTTTTGATAATAATCAAGGTTAACAGGAACCAATTGATAATCCGGTCTTATATTTCTGAAGAACAACCTAGAGCTATCAATCACCTCACAACAATCTTAATCGTATGGTAGCGAAACAAGATGTTACGGAATCACAAACAATGAGACGAAGATGTTTGTGATTACTTTTTATATCTTGCCTATCGGAGATATCAATCTCAATCCAATCAATCTGATTGTACTTGCACGATAGAAGATGCAAGATCAGATCACACAACTACGATAAAAGTAGTATCGGTCTGGCTTCACAATCCCAATGAAGTCTTTAAGTCGTTAACCTGGTTTTAGAAGAAGAAAACCAAAGGTTAAGGGAGAATCGAGTCTAGCACGCAAACTAGTATCACACGTAAGGTGTGGGGATTAATTTTTCACAATACTAGATGTCTCCTTTATATAGTCTTTCAAATGAGGGTTTGCAATCAATGTTAGCTTAGTAACAAAGCATTCGATATTCACCGTTAGATGAAAACCTGATTTAGATTCAAACTAATATTTCTCAACCATTAGATCGAAAACTTAGCTTGTTACACACACTTGACAATGCACGCTTCTAGGTTTGTTAACCGTACCCAAACGTATGACTTGTTGGTTCAATAATAGTTAACCAAAAGGTTAGCCATATGAGCATTCCATATCAACCATGTTATTCTTCACCATAACTAGTTCAAATCACTTCAAATTAACTAGTTAGAGAGTGTTCAATTGCAAGAAAATCTTATGTACTACACAATACACAATTAAAGCAAATTGATTTGATTCACTTGAATCGGTTCATGAACTTTTATAGCCACGGTTTGCAAACTGCATTCCTTAAGTCTTTTTAAGTTTAAGTTCAAAAATCATCTTCAGATATATAAACTTTTCTCAAGTTCGCGGACTAGGTTCGCGGATTAAATTACCGGGCTGAGTTTACAAACTCCAGCAGAAATTCTCGGGAATGGTAACTTCGCCGGTTTGCAGACTGAGTTTGCTGACTTAGATTCAAGATAATATTTCTCAACTATTAGATCGAAAACTTAGATTGTTACACACACTTGACAATAGGCTTGTTAACCGTACCTAAACGTATGCACTTGTTGGTTCAACAATAGTTAACCAAAAGGTTAGCCATATGAGCATTTCATATCAACCATGTTCTTCTTCACCATAACTATTTCAAATGACTTCAAATGAACTAGTTATATAGTTGTTCAATTGCAAGGAAATCTCATGTACTACACAAGATACAATTGAAGCAAAGATAATTTGATTCACTTGAATCGGTTCATGAACTTTTATAGCCACGGTTTGCAAACTGCATTCCTTAGTCTTTTTAAAGTTTAAGTTCAGAAATCATCTTCAGATATATAACCTTCTCAAGTTCGTAGACTAGGTTCGCGGACTTAAGTTGCCGGGCAGAGTTTACAAACTCCAGCAGAAATTCTCGGGTTTGAGAACTTTGCCGGTTCGCGGACTGGGTTTGCGGACTGAGTTCGTGGAATTAGCTTCACGCAAGTAGTTTGTCAACTCCAGCAGAAATTCTCGGGTTTGAGAACTTCGATAGTTCGCGGACTTGGCTCACGTCATTCTTCCGGTTCTCTTGATCAACAAAGTTCGCAAACTTTGGTTTAAGGAATAGGACTTATACATAAATTTGTTTCTACAAGAATTCTTATGTCCACCATTGGTTATGTAATCTAAACTCTCATTTAAATCATTGAAACATTCTTAGAGGACGTTATGTAGTTGTTACACCAATTCTCGTCAAAGCAATTTTCAAGATGATTGAAACATATCATGACTTTCGTCACATGGTAAAGATAAACTTGATCGAAGCGAAAAGCTTACCAACACATATTTCGAGATATATATAGGCGAGGTATACTCAGATCGAAATACCAAATGTGTATAATCAAAGTATATATATATATATAGCATACAACTTCTCGTCTCAAAGAGTAGGAGATAGAGTAGATAGACTTTTGAGTGATAGATAAGTTCAAGTATTCACATACGTTTTTGTCGAGAAGTTCCACCGGTTCCTTGAGTAGTTCTTCTACTTGTATGATGAATCGCCATGAAGTCCTTGAGCTAAACTACACTTTCTATCCTAGTCCGAGACTTAGCTATAATAGACAAGAAATCAAGACTTATAGTTTTGATCACTAACATTGACAAACATGCTTGAGATAGCAATGCATGCGAGTTCGACCGAGCAATGCTCTAACAAGGTGGATATCTCACAATTCTGATCCTATGGAACCAATCTCTAGAGGTCCTAGACTTAATCCTCAGAAAAATCTCTCTGATGGATTTACTAAAAAGGTTATGTCAAACTCTCAGATGGTTTTTACAATTCATCTCTTAATACTGATGGTGGGATTACATCTCACTCTGCTACCTAACTCTAGCTAACTTCATTCTTGTATTTAACTTGGGAGTTGCAAGGATGATTTTTGCGAGATGCTCAAGTCTACTGTAGGTTACTATTTGTCTTGTGTTTGATTTAGTTGTTTTCTTCTTTTGTGAAAGTTGAGTCATTTCTTGACTCTTAATAACTAATATATCTTTTCTTTATGCTCTGATTAATTATTTTGATCATTGAGCTATGAAGGTAAGATATATCTGAAAACAGAAAGGTTTTCCCTCTTCCTTGGACCCTTTCTGATCTTTTAATAGGTCCATGAACATCCGTGTCTTTCTTGTGATTTTTAAGGTTGTCATAACAAGGGTGTTTTCCTGTTCGTAAATATATATATATATATATATATATATATATATATTGTTTGTCCATCCCTATTAAAAAAATATGGAGAACTCTTCAAGACCTCAGGAAGTTGTGAATCTTGAGATGGAAGAAGACTTTAAAGGATGTGATTCGGTTCAAGACCTTGTCTTGAAAAATATGATGGCAAGAAAGGAGTACAACTCCTGGGTTGGTGTAAAGAATTTAATTATTTTTCAGAATGACTAAAGGGTGGAATTCGCAAATCTTCAATGACAAATTAATCATCTCCTTAATGGTCAGACCAAAATCCTTGAAAATCAAAAGGACTTGATTCGGAATCATAAGAAACTCATCGTGGATTGTGTCAAATCTAGGCATTTTGCCCACATTGTTGATCGGAAAGTTAATGTTCTAACTCATGAATACGGAGTCTCTATTGTCAAAAGAATCACGGATATCAGTGATACCTTTTATGATGGACCCTTTCAAAGGTATGATGTTATCAAAGAAACTTGATTTTTGTTTATGTCTAGGAAACTTCTTATGAGATTTTATTCTTGTGTTTTAAGAAGGATAACTATGGGTTGGAATAACAATTATTGTGAATACACATAGCTATCGCCAACGATGTTCATATTGTAATGTTTTTGGATTTATTTATTTAAATTCTAAAGTTTATTTGGAAGATGATTTGTAGTATTAATCTTTATTGGTTTTATATATTGCAAAAATAATTTTATGGGATATGTGTGTTTATGTCCGTGAACTATGATTGTCCCATATATGTCAAAAGTTACGTCTATTATATGTCTTTATGCAAATATTTACGGAAAATAGAATGAACTTTTGATAACAAAGATTAAGTCTATGGTATCATTATGCAAATATTTATGAAAATAAAGCGAATATTTGTATACCCTGTAGTATTGATCTTTCTCTGATCCACTTCTATGTGAAAGTACTGTGCGGATTCGTAAGATCTCTTATGTTGAGCATTGCCGATTAAATTAATCATGGGTTCTCTTGTGGTTAATTTAATTGAGTTTTTTTAACAAATTCATGTGTTCATGTAATTTGTAATGTCCAAAGAAATCCTTCTTTTCTTGTAAAAGTAAGGTCGCTCTTATTGTTTTTTCGGGAATGACATTTTATGGGGGAGAGTTCTTAATTGAACTTCTGCTTAATTGCCAAATCTTTGTGGGGAGTGCGGCTATGGAATATTATAGGAGTTATCTTGTATCTTTATAAACTCCTTGATGAATACACTAAGTTTCGACTATATGAAATCATCGAAACAAAGTTGATATGTTCTCTTTTAGTCATGAAGTATCTCTATGAGAATTTCGTTATGATCCCGCTAGTTTTCATACCTTTGCCAATTTATATTGACAAAAAGGGGGAGAATTATCGTGTAGTTCACCCTACAAATACATATGGTTTACGGATCATTATGTAAAGGGGAGTGGTTTTTATTGTGAGATGAAGTATTGACTAAGGGGGAGTGATACATATCACCATAGTATTATTGTCAAAGTTGTGATACAATTGGACTTTGATGCTGTGTAATAATACTATGAAACTGTATAATAATATGAAAACATCATGTTTTTGTATATTGTTATAGCTATGGATCTTCAACAACTATGATGCTGAGTTGAACACGTTCAGAATCACTGGAGTACTTGGAAGTGACGAAGATTTCAAGTAATGTTAAATAACAAAGGAAATCAAGCATTTGGATGAGAAGCTACAAAGTTTATTTATTTTGTAATCCATATGTATTGATAGTCTTGTCACTAAAATTGACAAGGGGGGAGATTGTTAGAGCATTGCTCGGTCGAACTCGCAGTGGAAGTTTAGAACAATTAACCATTTGTTGATGGTGGATTTTCGACAAGGGATAAAATCGTAAAATCATGATACTGCATGTTTGACCCATCTTCAGGAACGCATGTGAAAATTCTTGTCTTACGATTCGTGAACCGTTTCACGATTTCTGACTGAGTGAGTATTCCCCTCAGATACATGATGAATATGTTTCTCGAAAGGCTTCCCAGCTGAGCGCTCGATGCTACACATTTCATCATGCCATCTATGTAGAATAAAATGATTGGGCGATCCTCTATACATAATTGTTTATTAGAGGGCTTAACTCCTTCAAGACGTCGATGCTGCACGTTATTCCCTGACTACTAGACACCTCTACATAGAATAATGATTGGGCGGTTCTCTAAACATAATTGTTTGTTATAGGGAGTAACGCCTTCAGGACATCGACGATTCCCGTTGTTCCCTGACTATGTAGAGAGACCGTGTGTAGATTCAGGCGGCTCTCTAGACATAATTGTTTGTTAGAGGGATAAACGCCTTCAGGACTTCGACGTTGCATGTTGGTCCCTGACTGTACACCTTTCAGAAAAAGTATGATGCTTCAATTATCTCATATATCGATTCTACAATAGATTAATTCTAGTGTGACATTCACCGACTGAATTCCTAGAAAATAATCTATTTTGTCTCATTACTCCGTTCCATAGCTGATCCCCTGCTGATTCCATGGATTAATAATAGATAACCAATTTACCTCATAACTCCGTTCCCTGAATTCCACGATTGGATTTCATGGACTAGTAATAGATACTCAATTCATTTTATTACTCCGTTTCATGAATTATTCCCAACTGAATTTCAAGAATTAGTAATAAATATTCAACAATCGGGCGTTTGGCCATCATCGAGTAAGTCCTGAGAAAATGGTGCAAGTTTACTTGACAATAATGCACAAACGAGCACCCAAACACACGAATAAACGATTAAAGTATGGACGAACGAGCGATTTATAGAGAAAATAATATTAAATAAAATTAAAAAGAGGCATGACACCGGGCCCACCGGCCTGCTGACCGACCATGCCGCCGCGGCTGGTCCCCTCCATTATTTTATTTTCATTATTAATTTATTTTCTCCCTCACTTCACAGAGATTCCCTCATTTGAGAAAACTCCCTCGTTTGAGAGAAACTCTTAGTTTTCCATACTTTTATCAAACAAAATATAGGGAAAGGTGTCACGGGACCGGATACCCAGCTGTCCGGCCATGTCCTAGCCGTGGACGGTCCCACACCTCACAATTCCTTATTTTTTCATATTATTATTTCCATCATCTCATGGAAATCCATCGTTTGAGCGAAAACCCTTTTTTTTTTTTTAATTTTCTCAAATATTGCTCAAACCATGGAAAAGCCAAAAACTCATATGGTCACACGACCGATTAGGCTTCTCACGTCAAAAATTAAATATCATTATTTTAATCATCTCAAAATATCAGTCACATGAGAAAAATTCCGCTTGCTCATTCGAGCAAAATTGAGAGTTTCAGTCAAGATCAAACTCTTCTGAAAATCCAAAATACTGCTCAATCGCTTGTCAAAAAATACCAAAACTCTCATGACTGAGACAAGGACACTATGGTGACATGGGCATGTTTCCTTGAACGACCAAGGTCGTCCCTAAGGATTGCAATGAGCCGGTCCCACACATATTCACAATTTTGACCTAATTAGTTATCAACTGATCATATTGGGTCCAAACTCTCTCCAACCAACTTGAGACTCGCTTAATCGACCGTCAGCTGGTCCCTCGACCACCAAGGGTCGGTCCCATGACCCCTTGGTCGGTCCCTCATCTCTCCATAATTAGATTTTATTACCTAACTCTCACACGAGAATTAGTCTAATAAATGATTAAACTAGTGTTGATCGTTCTTTCACCAACTAGTCAACAAAGGACTTTGGTGCACACTCACTCGAATACTTGGGTGCTACATGGTTGACCATCATCCCAATTGGTCGGTCCCTCCTTCACTCAATGACTCCTTTTTAGCAAATCATCGATTGATCAACAATTGATCAAAAATTAGGGTTTCGAACAAACGCTCCACAAATCATAATTCTGAGCAAGTTCAAACACTAATAATTTTTTCCAGCAATCAACATCTGGATTAATTATATAATATTCGTTCTTACCAATATTTTAATTATTTGGTCATGCTACTACTAATTTATCGAATGAGCAATACTTGCTCAATTGCTCGAATATTGATCCAGCTATCAATATTTCAGTAATTTATCGAATGAGCAATACTTGCTCAATTGCTCGAATGTTGATCCCGTTATCAATATTCAGTAATTTATCACATGAGCTGCTCAGTTGTTCAAATATTTGATCAACTATCAATATTTCAGTAATTTATCGCAATACTTGCTTAATTGCTCGAATATTGATTCAAATATCAATATTCATTACGTTGATCCAATTATCAACATCATTCATTCGAGAACTATACGTCCCAGCAGACATGTTCAATTCATGAATCCTAGAACATTCAACAATCATGCTCGACTGAACAATTATTAGACTAGTTTAATCAAGTCAACGAATGACTGATCCAATACACGTTTGCCTTGCAGACTCCACGTTCATGAAACATCAATCACGTCACATGGGGGGATATCAATTAGGGTTTTGGTCTGGCGGCCTACAACATGTGTGTTCATCCACGATGAGAAATATGGGTAAGTCGTGCAAGCAGTTGGGGGAGTTAGCAAAGTAGTGGGTGGACAATCAACCGAGTCTCCGCACGACCTGGAATTTGTTAAACCACGATTTCTCACTTTCCTACTCTTTCACTCAAGCAACTGTCACACTTACTGGAGATCAATGTGTTTATTATTCTAGCAATATAAATAAGTCCCTGAATCAACGATTGAAGGACACATAATTTTTCGAGCAGCCACCCTTAAGAATTCCATCAATCAACCAAAACTTATTCGAACCAGCAGTTCATCATTTGCAGAAACCCACAACACATTCACTTGATCACCATTGATGTCATACACTTATCGGCTTCCCTCCTACAGATCAACCCTCTTCCCTCTTTGTGACCGAATTGACTCTGGAACGACCATTGACTTGGTTTAGGTCGGAGTCATACAAATTGATCTCTCTAACTTAAAGCACTCCCGTGCAGTGTATCTGTTTGAGGTTAGGTAGTTTTCTCGGTTGAGGAGCCTCCTTCCGCACGGTCGTCTCTCCATTCCCCGAAAAACAAGCAAATCGTTTTTCCTCATCAACAGATTGTTGACCACAGTGGGAGATTACTCACTTGGTCGCAATCTCTCATTTTTACAAAATGGTTGATCTTAGGTCACATTCAGTTATAAATCCTAATATAAACAACGCCAGTACTAGCACAATGGTGGTACTCAGAAACTACTCCTGATTCTAACATCGGTGCTGGTGATACCACTCCTCCTCAAACCAACATTGGAGACCATCCCTTGTTCGGCCGTTTGACCGAAGAAATCATAGAAAATCCGCATACCATAGTTGATCTC
The DNA here is from genome assembly GCF_003573695.1 of Papaver somniferum. Lineage (NCBI taxonomy): Eukaryota > Viridiplantae > Streptophyta > Magnoliopsida > Ranunculales > Papaveraceae > Papaver > Papaver somniferum. The sequence goes on from NC_039361.1 coordinate 64,719,070, forward strand.
ATGAAGGTGCAAGAGACTCTCTCCAAAAATCAGATTGACATGGCTAACACTCGGAAGTAGCTGTGCAATTATCTCAAAACTCTCACTGACAAGATGTCAGAGAAAACACAGGAGAGAGGAAGTCCACAAGGCTGAAGATAACCCACCAACGAAAGAACCTGCAGGCTTCATCACCCGTGAAGACCCGAAACGCTTTATAAAGGATCGAGAAAAAGACAAAACACCATCTATTCACCGTCATCAACCTCCATATCACGCTGCTACGCAAAGAGTTCCTCTCTTGAAGGGATATACCTCTCCAACGTTCACACTGTACAAGGGAACGCTCGAGAACATGTCTCTCGATTCCTGGAAGCACTAGGCGAACATGAACACAACCATGTCTTCCGTCTGAAGGAATTCTCGAAATCCCTGACAGGTCGAGCATACACATGGTACAACAACATTGCACCAGGGAGCATCGCTAGTTGGGGAGAGATGTTTCACGCTTTGTACCGGAAATATTTCTTCGTCTCAAAGCATATTACTCTCTCCGATTTAGGAAGAATGTCTCAGAAGAACAATGAACGTCCGAACGATTATGTGAAGAGGTTCAGAGTCCAGGCTTTGGATTGTCGTGACCCGAACGTCACTGAACAATAACTGGTGGACTTGTGCATCAATGGAATGATCATAGTCTACAGAGCCTTGCTGGAAAATCTCCGGTTCCAGACTTTCTCAGAACTTCATGAAGCATCTAAAGTTCCACCAAGAAAAATCGTTCATCATCCGATACTGATGAAGGGTTTTGAAGAAAGCCAGAGTCACACATACGGATATGCCTATGTGGATCTGAAAGTGGGACCTATTCAATCCACAGTCAAATTTCATGTAATTGAGAAAGATCCTGACTATCACATGATACTTGGGCGACCGTGGATACATGATAAAAAGGTTGTTTCGTCGACTTATCATCAATGTATGAAATCTTTTCTCAACAACAAGATCATCCACATTGCAGCCCCGGTTTCTACTTATGCTCCGGTTTACGATGCTGAGTTCCTAGAACCACCAAAAAACATCCCTGAACCTCCAAGCAAGATCTAAAGTACTCCACTCCCAAGTTGGAAATATGTTGAGAAAGCTGCTGACAGACCAACTTCATATGCTAAATCGATCAAACCATTTACCACACCTCTCAAGCGTCGCCAGGATCAAGGTATGACTCACAAGAAATCCAACTTTTTAACTAGTTATGACGCGGAAGGAAGAGTCATTTATCTTCTACGTAAATATTAACAATTAGCAGGGGAGGTCGATGAAAAGTCTCCCTTCCCTGAAGAATCATGTCAGAGCAAGCAATCGCCTGATGAAGAAATTCAAGATGCACCACGGCAGCTACAAGATGACATGGATTCCACTACTGACGATATTGAGACTATCAACATCGGAACAGATAAAAACCCGAGACCAATTTTAATCAGTTCTGCTCTCTCATCAGAGGAACAAGAAGGATTGATAGGTCTATTGAAAGAGTATCAGGATATCATCACTTGGACGTACGAATAGATGTCCGGCCTAGATGATAAATTAGTCACTCATCATCTGCACATTACCCCTGCATCCAAACTTGTCAAGCAACCGCCCAGGAAATTCATACATGATGTGAGGAACAAATCAAAGTCGAGATTCAGAAGCTACTAACAGAAGGGTTCATCAGACCCATTCAACATCCAACATGGATGGAAAACATTTTCCCAGTCAAGAATAAAAATGGTCAAAACCGATGTTGTGTGGACTTCAGGAACCTAAACAAATATTGCGCAAAGGACGAATTTCCCTTACCCAACATTGATATGCTCATCGATGCAACCAGTGGTCATGACATGTTCTCATTCATGGATGATTACAGTGGATACAACAAAATCAAGATGTACGAACATGATGCTAGCAAGACCTCGTTCCAGACTCCCATTGGAAACTTTGGTGATTCCTTTCATCCTGAAAAATGCAGGAGCCACTTATCAACGAGCCATGACTGCGATATTCCACGACATGATGCACAAGCAAGTGGAAGACTATGTCGATGATGTGGTGATGAATCGAAAACTCGAGCACCCCACCTGGAAGTTCTGGGATAAGTTTTCGAAAGATGCAGAGAATATAAGCTAAATGAATCCTCTGAAGTGTGCTTTTGGTGTTTCTTCCAGAAAGTTTATAGGATTCCTAGTCACTGCAGAAGGAATCAAGGTCGATCTAGACAAGACAAAAAAAATTACTACCATGCCTCCTCCATACACTATGAAAGAGCTCCAGAGTTTATGGGCAAGGTAAATTATATTCGGAGTTTCATTCATGGGTTGGATCAACTCATTGCTTCGTTCACTCCTTTGCGGAAGAAAGGAGCAAGTTTTACATGGACGACCGTTCAACAAGAGGCATTCCAGAAAATACAGTAGATATTATTATCACCTGCTGTCATGAAATATCTGGTGCAAGGGCGGCCACTGATACTTTACACAGCTTCCAGTGACGTCGCTATCGGAGCGCTTCTTGCTCAAGAAGACGAAGAAGGCATCGAACGTCCGATCTCTTACTTCAGCCGCAGAATGAGATATGCTCAACTCCGATACCCAAAAGCCGAAAGAGCGTGTCTATCATTGGTTCATGCGATCCAGAAGTTTAGGCACTACCTACTATCAAACAGAGTTATGCTTGTGGCCAAAGTTGATCCCATAAAATTTTTACTGTGGAAAATTGCTCTGATTGGAATACCTGCAAGGTGGCTACTTCAGATGTCTGAGTTTGATATAGCATGTTTCCCACCTAAAGCGATATGGCAAGCAGTTGCAGATTTACTTGCTGCCTTTCCTGGAGAGGACGTCACAATACTGCATGAAGATGTGCCCGGTGAGTTTTCCAAAATCTCGATCATTCAATAAGATACATGGCTATTGTACTTTGATGGATCCACCACTCTGAGCAATGATACTGATGGATTAGGCGTTGTACTAGTATCTCCGTCCGGTGGAGCTTTCTCACATTCATTCAAGCTGGATTTCAACTGTACCAACAATTCAGCAGAATATGAAGCCTTCCTCCTAGGGTTATCCTTGGCCAAGCAAGCAGAAGAAATGCACCTGGATATAAGAGGAGACTCAAAGTTGTTGGTCAATCAAATTAATGGCGTGTACTCTCTCAAAGAAGTAACACTTGCTCCATTCAGGGCCGAAGCACAACGACTATTAGCTCATTTTTATGATTCAGCTATTTTCCATACCGGTCGCACCAACAACAAGCATGCCAATTTTGTAGCGAATCTTGCATCCAAACTACAATTTGAGGAGTCAGAGAAATCCATCACTGTGCAAAGACGTTCTGTATTGTCTACATGGCTTTCTCAAGTTGAAGACGCTCAAGCGACCGACTGGAGAGCGCCTATCATTCATGAATTGAGCAGTTCTCTTACAGAAGGGAAAATTAGCCTCAAGGAGTTGAAAAACTTTTTTCTGCTACATGGGGCATTATATTATCGCAATGCTGATGCATCCTTGTCATGATGTCTTAGAGATGAGGAAGCGAGCGAGCAACTCAAACGCATACATGAGGAAATAAGCGGACGAAACCTAGTGTTTACACTTTACAGAAGGCTTCAAAGGCTCGGGTACTATTGGACCTCCATGGAGGCTCAGTCGAGAATGTTACAAGGGTCATGTCCCAATTGTCAGACACTACCCCATCATTTGGAAGTTCTAAGAATCCACCACACTAGGGACTGGAGACAACCTTACATCAAATACCTTCGTGACATTACTTTACCGCCAGAGAAGAAATAAGTAATCAAACTCACCCAGAAGGCCAAATGGTTTGTTTATCTGGAAGGGATTCTATATTGCAAAAGTTTTAGTGAGAACTTGCTGAGATGCTTGGCCGGTCATGAGATTACGACAATCCTAGAAGAGATGCACGAAGGGGAACACCAGGGAAAGAAGATATTATTTCTCCATATCCATGAGAAATATTATTGGCCGACCATGGAAGACGATGCAGCTGCCTACGTTAAGAGATGCCATCAATGTCAAGTTCACGGTAATCTCATTCAAAACTCCTTGTTTCCCATTACATTCTGTGAGCAGTCCATGGTCTTTCTACAGTTGGGGACTGGACATCATCGGAAAGATCAATCTGGCGTCCTCAAAGCAACATGAATATATCATCACAGCAACTGACTATTTCACCAAATGGGTTGAATCTATCCCTCTTCGAAGCACCACTAGAATCACGATTGTGGCCTTCATCAAGGAACATATCATATGCAGATTTGGTGTTTCCAAGCATCTCATGACAGACAACAGAACTCCTTCTGCTAACAAACATGTGAAAGAATTACTTGAAGAGTATGGTGTCAAACAGATTTTCTTTATACTGTACTTTCCCCAAGGAAACGGACAAGCGGACAATACCAACAAGACTTTGATCCGGATTCTCATTCGAACAGTTCATGATAACCCTCGAACGTGGCATGAACAACTACCCATGGCTCTATAGGCCTACAGAACCGCACCAAAAAGCTCGATCGGGGCTTCACCGTATTCCCTCGTTTATGGTTCTGATGCTATACTCCCGTCCGAGATCAAGATCCCTTCTGCAAGGATTGCAATAGCCAGTGGAGTGCAATGGGATGAAGTTGAAGTGTCTAATTCAAGGATTGCTGAATTGGACATGCTCGAGTCAAGAAGGGACAAGGTAGAAAAATATATGGAAGCTTACAAACAGAGGATTTCCATGGCATACAACAAAATGGTAAGACCTCGAACATTCCAAGTAGGAGATTTGGTTCTAAAAACAGCAAAGCATATTCAACAAGACATGTACGCTCCTAAGTTATCTCCAAAATGGGAAGGACCATATGTGATCATAAAAGCAGTATCCAGTGGATATTACAAAATCTTAGCTGTTAATGGAGGGGTGGAAGGAAATATCATCAATGGAAAGTGGCTCAAAGCATATTACGCCTGAATGATCAATAAACAATTATTTTTATTTCGAACTGTAATTTCTATTCCTTCAAAGAGTATGTTGTATGCTCATTCATTCAAAATTCAGAATAGATTTCATTAATCTAACAGAATAGTTCTTCCATCCATCAATCATCCTACTTTATTCAAAAAAAAAATCTCTCCCTAAAACGCTCACTCAGAGCAAATCATCCAACAACAAATAATTTTTACTGAAAGCCATTTCAAGCCTCTTTTGAAAACTTTCAGTCTTCAATTTCAAGTTCTGGACAGATTTCTCAACTCTTGCCGACTCCAGCATGAGGGATTTCTCCTCTTCCATAACAGCGGTTGCAGCAGAAATCACATTAGCAGAAGCTGCCGCTCTATCAATCTTGATGACCTCGAGCCGACGACAGATCCAGCCTATGTTGAACCGCAAGGTCTCACAGTTTGAGATCATATCATCCCATCTATGCAACTCTTTGTTTTTGACATCTTGCAGATTTGTCTTGTTCATCTCATCAATAATGGGCAATAATCCGGCAACAGTAGTCAACAAGGTTGGCAGAAAACCTCTCCATACTTCAGTAGTAGCAATGTGACCGTACCTCCTTCATATCCTGGTATAAAGGGATGCATAACACTTGGGGATGATGAAACCACCGACTATTTGATTGTTTGGGCAAGCGTTGACCATGGGAGTATCGAATGGAAGTCCATCTTCTGGGTACTCACGAACGGAAACCCTGGAATCATTATCTACAGAGTTGGTTGAGTTTTCATCATCATGGATGTCACCATCACCATCAGCTGCTACCACAGACTTTCCATTCTTTCTCTTCCTAGCATTGACAACAACATGAACATCAACCTGCGATGACAAAATATTCAATCTCATTAAAATTGTATAAACGTTTGATCGAAGGAAATCTTCAGTCAGAAACTCACGAATATTCCAGACGCAACATGAGCAGACCTATAACGAGAGGGATCCTTAACAGCCTGCTTGGGCCTTAAACTGTAAAAGGAAGAAGAAATTCGATTCCCCTGATTGTCCTGCAACAAATCACTTTCTTAGGTTAGTCATTATGATTGCGTGAAAATAAAAGAAAAGCATGCAGCCTACCGAGATAGACGCTCCAACCCCATGCTTTTCCAGAGATTCATTTTGAGAAGAAGCACTGCTACCAGACATGATGATGAGAGGTACGATCGTGATCAAAATTTCTTCTGATAATATGAAAAAGAAGATATGTTGTATAAACAGAGAAACCCTAAGTCTTGAAGATCAATGCAAAAGACACGGTGGATACTTATCTTCTGCAGATAGTCGAAGCATCTACGATTTCTACGACGCGAAGAGAAGTAGTCATGCCGGGGACTGATAACATATGACTACGTCAACGATACCCTAATTATAGACGGTCATTCGTGTGCATCACACGTTTCTCTAACTCATGCAACATCTGTACATCAACATTGTCAAAAGACGAACAAACGATATCCCACCGAGGGATTATAATTTCTACACATGAAGGTTCGTTGATTTTGTTCGATCAAAGGAGTAAGAGAAATAAGCAAGATATATAGTAAAATAATTGTCATCCAAAAATAGTTCTTAAAACAATATCTATGCATCTAAGTTGCTCAAATGATCACAATAACGTCTACTTCAACGAGAAATAAAACAATCAATTATTCAGAAGGATTGCTAGTAAGACTAATCATCAGAGTCATCATATTCGTCATCGGATTCACGATCGTCATCCTCCATGGAATTTTCTTCAAGCTCTCCTTTAGAGTCGTCATTGGAACCCTCACTGGGGACTTCTTCCAATTGGTCTTTAGGGTCACCATACATTGCGTCTAAGTAATTTTCTTCTTTGCATTCAGCTCGAAAGTCAGCCTTGGTCAATTGCTCAGCCCTCATACCTGGAGGATATGGCTTAATTTTGCGTTCAGAAGGCTTCCAGACAGATTTGACTTCCTCAGTATCTGAGTCAGAAGCTACACCATCAGGGCGTGGTTGAACCTCATCCCCAGCCGCCAGTCTCGCTTGTTGGGCTCGCTGTCTTTTCCGCTGATAAGGTGCAAGCTTTTGATCTTCATCTTTTCTTTTCTTCTCCTCATGTCTTTGTTTCTCTTCTGCGCCCACATAAGTCCGGCAATCGTTCATTCCCTCATGAATGGCTTTCATATGAGCAAGATACGTACCACGTATCAGATTTCTGCAATTTCCGAAAGGTTGATCAATCTCCGCACGAGCGTCTGCTGAACTCTTCATCTGTGGTTTGATGTTTCTCGAACTTTTCCCGGAAGAATCAAAAATATAATCACCACCTGGAGCTGCCATTATCTACTGCCAAAAATGCGGAGTCAAACCAGTTGGAAACAATATGCGTTAAAATGGTAACTCTCAACTCTTACATGTTTACAATTTCACTAACTATAGTGATTATGACGCAAAATCTAGAATTTGTTCGTTTCCTCAAACCTGCAGAGGCGAATAAAAATTCATTATTTGGAATCATAACATGATTTTCATAAAACTATGAGCAATTCACGAAACTCCTATCATGTGAACGATTCACATAATTTTCACCATGTGAGCAACTCTCACGGGGTGAACATTTATTGGTTTTTGTGCATACACTGACAAATCACAAAATCCATACAAACAACATTTTACCAAAAATTATTTACCTCTAACAATTGCTGAAAACCAAAATTTGATTCTACATAAATTTTGAGTCATAAAAAAAATGAATAACTCACGTAAATTTAAAAAAATAAAAAATAAAAAATTCGCTCGAAACGAGCGTTTGTTCGTCAAATGGGTCTTTTCCTATTTTTGCAAAGGTCCACATATTCCAAAGTAAATTTTGTTTCTGTGAAAGATCATAAACAAAATTTTATTATTAGAACAATATTATTTCAAAAAAAATTCTAATGATAGGGATTATTATTTATTACTTTCACTAGTGAACGAGCGTATATTCCTAAGAAAAGTATTTATGTGAAAGCTCATGCTTTGAAAATAAAATTTTGATTTTCATGAGAGTTCATAAACAAAATTTTATCGCTGGACGCAAGTCTATTTCAAAATATACATAATTCTTTCATATTCGGGATTATCATTCGTTTCCTAAACCGACAGACGGACGGACATCTGTTTGCTAAAACAAATTTTCATAAAACCTATGCATACACGCACACATGGAATTTTTTTTTGAACAACTAGCTTCACGGTAAAAAAAAAAGTCGCTTACCTGAACCGTCCGGAGTTGGCTGGAACTTCGTCGCACGGTGACGACGACGACGACGGTCGGTTCCGGGCAAAAAATTTCTCCTCCTTCTCTAACTGCTCGGACGTGAAGATATCAAGGGGAGGGTGGTCCGTAGCTCAAGGAAAGAAAAAAAAATAAAAAAAAATTAGGGTCTCTTCCCTTTTATATCAATTTTATTCCAAAAACCTAATAAAACATGGATTTCCTTTTTGGGCCTGGGCCCGTAAACGCTAAACCGACCAAAAACTGAACGTCTGATTGTCCAAATCAGCGGTGCTTCATCTCTCCGTGCTCACGGGGTGATACTCTACCATACTGTCAGGTTCCTTACCTGGGCATTTGCTCGTACATGACATCATTGGAGCAAATCAAGGATTATGAAAGTGTCTTTGTATGACTAAGTCTGGTTGTTTATCTCGTCTACTGGAAAATCACCATCTAATGCGTACTACAGAACATGAATGTCCCTCACTAAGCATAGGACTTGATGTTGATGGTGGATTTTTGACAAGGGATAAAATCGTAAAATCATGATACTGCATGTTTCTGACCCGGTTTCAAGAACGCATGTGACGATTCGTGTTTTACGATTTGTGAACCGTTTCACGATCTTTGACTGAGTGAGCATTCCTCTCAGATCCATGATGAATATGTTTCTCGAAATTCCTCCCAGCTGAGCGTTCGATGCTACATATTTCATCATGCCCTCTATGTAGAATAAAATGATTTGGCGGTCCTCTAGACATCATTGTTTGTTAGAAGGATTAACGCCTTCAAGACGTAGACGCTGCACGTTGTTCCCTGACTATATAGAAAGACCCACCTCTACATAGAATAATGATTGGGTGGTTCTCTAGACATAATTGTTTGTTAAAGGGCTTAACGCCTTCAGGACGTCGACGATACTCGTTGTTCCCTGACTAAGTAGAGACACCGTGTATAGATTCAGGCGGCTCTCTAGACATAATTGTTTGTTAGAGGGATAAACGCCTTCAGGACGTCGACGCTGCACATTGTTCCCTGACTATACACCTTTCAGAATGAGTATGATGCTTCAACTATCTCATATCTCGACTCTAAAATAGATTAATTCTAGCGTGACATTCACCGACTGAATTCCGAGAAAATAATCTATTTTATCTCATTACTCCGTTCCATGGCTGATCCCCAGCTGATTCTATGGATTAGTAATAGATACTCAACTCATTTTATTACTCCGTTTCATGAATTATTCCCAGCTGAATTTCAAGAATTAGTAATAAATATTCAACAATCGGGCGTCTGACCATCATCGAGTATGTCCTGAGATAATGGTGCAAGTGTACTTGACAATAATGTATAAACGAGCACCAAACACACGAACAAACGATTAAAGCATGGACGAACGAGCGATTTATAGAGAAAATAATATTAAATAAAATACACAAGAGGCGTGGGACCGGGCCCACCGTCGTGGCCGGTCACCTGCATTATTTTATTTTCATTATTAATTTATTTTCTCCCTCACTTCACAGAGATTCCCTCATTTGAGAAAACTCCCTCGTTTGAGAGAAACTCTTAGTTTTCCATACTTTTATCAAGCAAAAAATAGGAAAAGGTGTCACGGGACCGGGCACCCAGCTGGCCGGCCATGCCCTAGCCGTGCCCGGTCCCACACCTCACAATTCCTTATTTTCTCATATTATTATTTCCATCATCTCATGGAACTCCATCGTTTGAACGAAAACCCTAGTATTTTTAATATTTTCTCAAATATTGCTCAAACCATGGAAAAGCCAAAAAGTCAAATGGTCACACGACCGACTAGGCTTCTCACGTCCAAAATTAAAATATCATTATTTTAATCTTCTCAAAATATCAGTCACATGAGCAAAGTTCTGCTTGCTCATTCGAGAAAAATTGAGAGTTTCAGTCAAGATCAAACTCTTTTGAAATTCCAAAATACTGCTCAATCGCTCGTCAGAAAATACCAAAACTCTCACGACTGAGACACGGGTATGTTTCCTTGACCAACCAAGGTCGACCCTAAGGCTTGCAATGAGCCGGTCCCACACATATTCACAATTTTGACCTAATTTGTTATCAATTGACCAAACTCTCTCCAACCAACTTGAGACTCGCTCAATCGACCGTCAGCTGGTCCCTCGACCACCAAGGGCCGGTCCCATGACCCAGTGGTCGGTCCCTCATCTCTCCATAACTAGGTTTTATTACTTAACGCTCACACGAGCACTATTCTATTAACTGATTAAACCAGCGTTTGATCGTTCTTTCACCAACTGGTCAACAAAGGAGTACAGGCTCACTCGAATACTTGGCGCTACATGGTTGACCATCATCACATGTGGTCGGTCCTTCCTTCACTTGGTGACTCATTTTCAGCAAATCATCAATTGATCAAAAATTAGGGTTTCGAACAAACGCTCCACAAATCATAATTCTGAGCAAGTTCAAACACTAATAATTTTGTCCAGCAATCAACATCTGGATTAATTATACAATATTCGGTCCTTACCAATATTTTAATTATTTGGTCACGCTACCAATAATTTATCGAATGAGCAATACTTGCTCAATTGCTCGAATATTAATCCAGCTATCAACATTCAGTAATTTATCGAATGAGCAATACTTGCTCAATTGCTCGAATGTTGATCCAGTTATCATTATGAGCTGCTCAGTTGTTCGAATATTGATCATCTATCAATATTCAGTAAGTTACCGCAATACTTGCTCAATTGCTCGAATATTGATTCAACTATCAATATTCATCACGTTGATCCAATTATCAACATCATTCATTCGAGAACTATACGTCCCAGCAGACATGTTCAATTCACGAATCCTAGAGTATTCAACAATCATGCTCGACTGAATAATTCTTAGACTCACCGTCTAATCAAGTCAACGACTGACTCATCAAATACACGTCTGCCTTGCAGACTCCACGTTTATGAGACATCAATCACGTCACATGGGGGATATCAATTAGGGTTTTGGTCTAACGGCCTACAACACGTATGTTCATCCACGATGAGAAATGTGGGTAAGTCGTGCGAGCAATTGGGGGATTTAGAAAAGTAGTGGGTGGACAATCAACCGAGTCTCCGCACGACCTGGAACTGGTTAAACCACGATTTCCCACTTTCCCACTCTTTCACTCAAGAAACTGTCACACTTACTGGAAATCAATGTGTTTACTATTCTAGCAATATAAATAAGTCTCTGAATCAACGATTGAAGGACACACAATTTTTCGAGCAATTACTCTCACAAATTCCATCAATCGACCAGAACTTATTCGAACCCAACATTTCATCATTTGAAGAAACCCACAACACATTCACTTGGTCACTATTGATCTCACACACTTCTCAACTTTCCTCCTATAGATCAACTCTCTTCCCTCTTTGTGACCGAATTGACTCTGGAACGACCATTGACTTGGTTTAGGCCGGAGTCCTACAGATTGATCTCTCGAACTTAAAGCACTTCCGTGTAGTGCATCTGTTTGAGGTTAGGCAGTTTGCTCGATTGGGGAGCCTCCGTCTGCATGGTCATCTCTCCATTCCCTGAAAAACCAGCAAATCGTTTTCCCCCATCAATATCATTAATTGGATATAACACAATATGCGTACTTGTATGCTAACTGTTTCAAGTTATACCAATTCCGGGAACCATAATATGCATACCCTTATGCGTACTGGTTTGATAGTTGAAGTCCGGGAACTTAGTATGCAAACACGTATGCGTACCGGCGTAAGTTCAAGACCGGGAATTCAATTGAGTTTGGTCATGTACGGAAGTATGCGTACCCATGCAAACCCAGACCAAGTCCGGCTACTTAGGTATACGTACCCGTTTGCATACTTGAGTGTCTTATGTTCTAAAATTGGTTTGTTCATGAACTAATACGTTTATAAAATAAAGAATGCAATATTTTGCAAACCGTGGCTATAATGTTCATGAATTGATTCTAAAGAATCAAAAATCGATTTTGCTTCAATTGCGTCAGGTACACTTCTATGATAATATAAACAATTGAACAACTCTATAACTAGTTTCATTTGAGTCATTTGAACTAGTTGTGTTAAGATGAACAAAGTTGATATGAAAGTGTTCATATGGCTAAATTCGGTTAACTATTGTTGAGACAACAAGGTGTACACGTTTAGGTACGGTTACCCATATCTAAAGGAATTCACTTTTTATTTGTGTGTAACAAGCTAAGTTCGATCTAACGGTTGAAAGATATTAGCTTGAGTCTAATCAGGTTTCCATATAACGGTGAATATTGAATGCTTTTTTCCCGAGGTAACATTGATTACAAACCCTGATTTGAAGACTATATAAGGGAGAACTCTAGCAACTGGGAAACTTAATCCCCACACTTCATGTGTGATACTAGTTGCGACTAGAGTTGATTCTCCTTTAACCTAGGTTTTTCCTAAAACCATTATAGGTTAACAACTTAAAGACTTCATTGGGATTGTGAAGCTAGACCCAACAATTTTCTCTATAGTTGTGTGTTCTGATCTTGCTTTTTTCTATCGTATTGAGTACTATCTTCTCTAAGATTTTCTCGAGATTTAATCTTCGATAGGCAAGATAAAAAGTAGTCATAAATATCTTCGTCTCATCGTTTGTGATTCTACGATATCTTGTTTTGCTACCATACGATTAAGATTATTGTGAGGTGATTGATATTACTAGGCTGTTCTTCGGGAATATAAGTCCGGTGTATCAATTGGTTCCTGTTCACCTTGATTTATCAAAAAACGGAACAAAACTCATAGGTATTTATGTGGGATACATATTTATCTATTTAATAGACTTTTCTGTGTGAGACAGATTTGTTTATCAAGTCTTCGACTTTGGTTCGTAGCAACTCTTAGTTGTGGGTGAGATCATCTAAGGAAATCAAGTGCGTAAAGTCCTGCTGGGATTCATAGGTGTAAGGAGCACGACTGTACCTTAATCAGTGTGAGATTGGTTAGGGCTCAACTACATTCCAGTCCGAAGTTAACTTGCAGTAGGCTAGTGTCTGTAGCGGCTTAATACAATGTGGTGTTCAAATTTGGACTAGGTCCCGGGGTTTTTATGCATTTGCGGTTTCCTCGTCAACAAAATTTATGGTGTCTGTATTATTTCTTTTCCGCATTGTATTTGTTTATATAATTGAAATATCACAGGTTGTGTGTAGTTAAATCAATTAGATAATTCAACCTTTGATTGTTGATATAAATTGATTGACAATTGAACATTGGTCTTTGGTACCGTTCAAGTTGTTTCTCATAATAATCAGGCTCACGGATTCTATCTGTTTGATTTGCTGATTACATTGAGAAATTGAGATATAACTCTTCGATATATTTCCATTGATGGAGTCTCACTGTCTAGTCGATTCTCCTGGAAATTATATTGGAGTTTTTCCATATAGATTGCCTAAGAGAAATATTGGATCTGGTCTAAATGTAAATTGCAGAAAGAGCATTATAGTTGGCTTAGGTCAAATGCATAACACGGGGAGTTGTGTGCTGAGTTATTTGGTTGTTCTTTGACAATTGCCAATGAACTACCTTTGTATTCAGCTTAGCAGCAAATCAAAATGTAAGACAGTTTGGAATGACATTATTAAATGTTTCCATCAAAAATTAGACGGTTGGAAGAGGACGTATTTATCCAAGGGTCGGCGATTGTTTTTGATTCAAAGTGTTTTGTCAAGCTTACTGGTTTATTACCTAGCCATGTTTCAAATGCATTCTGATGTTACTAAGAAGATTGAAAGAACTATTCGCAATTTTCTATGGGGTTCTAGTAATTCCGTTTCAAGATGCAGGGATGGAATAAGCATCAAAAATTTGAAATTAGTGAATTAGGTATTACATGCAAAATGGGTATGACGTTATGATTCCGAAAAGCATGCCTAGTGGAGAAGGATAATAAATCAGAAGTTCGTAGGTACACTTGATGCATTATTTCCACATATGGAAGAACCTTAAAAAGATGAGTACTTGACCTCTTGAGTATAATGTTGATGCAACCCTTATCTTCATGTTGTTCGTCAGACTTCACAGGACAATAACTTGCACGATATTTATCTACATATGATAGAGCAACCAACATATCATTGGTAGTATAACATGCCAATATCACCAAAAATAATTGTTATCTTGTGTAAAACCCCGTGTTTTCCTTTATCAATTTTTTCATGATTGCTAAAGGAGGATACCGGGATTGGCAGGGGGTTATTGTATGAGTGGTCTGATGGTCAGGATCGGTTTTTATCTTTTTGTTTTATATAAAATGGTATTCCCCAGCAAGAATTTGCATCAGCCTTTAGAATTTTTTGGTGTGAGTCCGACCCAACAGGTTATGAACGGTGTTAACATATATTTCATGAAAATTTAACTAGCTGTTGTAGGGCCTACGTCCCATGGATGTGCGACCCAACTAGATACCTAGGGGTTTCTCTTTACATGTATATAAAGGATATGATATCCATTCAACCTGATTATTCTATTGAATATAAATCCTTCTCCTTCTCTGCATCTTTGTCTTCTTCCTTCTGATTATACAACAACACATTATCAACAAGACTCTACCAACGCGCAATTTTATTCTTTGTTCAAGATTGGTCATGGATTATTTCTTGAAGATTAGCGTGGTTCTGATCCTATTGTGTATCATCATGGATGCATTACCAGGTGTTTCTTTTGAACGGAAAATTTTTCGTCTTCATAGTATATATTAGGTTTCCACGAATGTATGACTATCAAATATAGAGATTTCACCGATAGATTTTCATAAAATTTTAATATATTCAACCAATTAGTTATTACATATTTTATAAAAATTTCAATATCACTCATTTTACAAAGTCTTCAGTAAAACAGGATCAAGACCATCCTAAGATGCAAATGGTAAACAATCCATATTACCAAGAAAACGAGGTGATAATTTGAAAAATATCCATACAGAATGCGGACCATTAAAGTGACTTATGGATCTCGTGGATTTTTTGACATTTTGGACTAGTTATAGTTCTCAAGTAATATTGAGTTCGGAAAATTACTAGCATATATTATACATTCAAGGACTCACCAACCCTTGTAAATGCTAGAAAATATACATCAAAAGGACTTGATGGTTACTGCATGTTTAATAAAATTAATGTAGAGCATCTTATACCCCATGGTCTCGCAAAGGCTATCATCAAAGGTTACAAATTGTGCCTAAGGCATGGTTATGCGTACAAACCTACCTTTAACTGCTTGGGGAATATGCAATATTACATGCATCTTCACTTATTCGTTTTAGACCCACTATTGGTCAACCATTCTTCGCGTACCAGTTGGTAACTGGATATAAGCCTGACATTTTGTGTTTTTACGTATTTTTGGTTTTACTGCATATGTGTTGTTACGACTCCACATCGTACTATGATGGGTCATCAAAATGATTAAGTGACTATGTGGGACAAAAAATTCCAATAAATATCCGCAGTTTTAAACCTTTCGACATGCGATCTCTCAACCACTGATTTGCGGATAGTCCATCGAATGGGATAGTCTTCCCGTCGTTAGGGGGAGACAGGAAAAAGTATTTTCCGAGGGAACGACGGGGAATTTCGTGGTGTGTTCCCATTTTGTCTCAGATAGACTCCTATACTCCACAAATGGAAATGTGAAGTGAAAAAAGGATTATCAATTTTCGAAATGTACACTGATATCACTAAACTGAGATATCACACATAACAACTGCAAACGTTCCTATAAGGTTAAAAATCCTTAGTAAAGGATATGCACCATAAACTAAGGTGTTACAAATACACTTGGTGAAAGTGTGGTTGAGGCTATGGATCCATAAAGGGAGATGGAAAGACGACTAGGTTCGATCAGTGCTCACCTAGAAAGAAAATAGGTGAGTTAGGCACGACCTAATTATATCATCTGAAATCATCTCATAAGATAATATCTAAATATGTTTGTGAATCAAACGGGAAGACGCTCCAAAGTATTAAATGATTATAGAGAACAATGAAATCCTGACTGAAAAGATGAGGGTACCCAAATACACCACAATCTTTAAAATATCCACTTATAAGTCCTCTTACCGAAAGTGATTGTCTATGGACAAAGTCGAGACAATACAACAAATCGGTATTCACACTTTCGTCTATGGATACGAGATCGATACAACACAACAATCAAAGTGTGATTACTTGATAATAGGTTCGGACTTAACCAAACTTTATATGATTACTATCAAGTAATATGGAGTTAACGTTTGTGTAATTTACTTTAAATTATAATAAAAACATTTATAATTGCGGAAAAGAAAAGTAAACGACACAACAAGGTTTTGTTAACGAGGAAACCTAAAATGCAAAAAAAACCCCGAGACCTAGTCAAGAATTGAATACTCTCAGAATTAAGCCGGTATACAAAATCTAAACCAAAACTTCGTATAGTTGAGACCAAGCAACTAAACCAAGTTTACTAAGTTTCTTCAGTATTCTTGCGCTTCCGGCATTCAATAAGTGAACGCACTGGAAAAATTCTGTTGGATCGTATTCCAAACAGTAAAGGAACAACAAATTTGTTTGGTAACAACTCTCTTGATTCTTTCAGATGAAGATATCTTAGGTCATATGCAAAGGCTGTTCCTTTTAAACTAATAACCTCATTTGCCTGGTTAAATAAATCTATCCAACAACTACCAAAGTAAAAGATCTTAGATTTGCAATCAATCAATATAGATTCCAACAAGAAACTATAACGTTATGCCGATCTCAAGCAACTAATCAATCGAATAAATCCGATTCTATTAGGATCCTATCCGATCAAGGTTTGTGCACACCAAAAGATATATAAACCAAATAAGAAATCTTCATTATCTTCAAATATTCTTTAATCTTCAATAAATACCTGCACAACGCCACTTGAATCTCTTGTGATCAATCATGCACAGGATGGAGTCTATTAACAATGGATTATCACAAGATGTCTTTAGATCTGCAAATAGTTCTAAAGATCTCGTCGACAATTCGATCTGGTTTGAGTGAATCTTATATCAGAAGAGAAGATTCTCAAGAATAAATAAACTAGGTCCAATCAATGTTCAACATCCGTTAGTCAATCAAATCAGTTGAAAACTAAAATAAACTGCAATTATTTAATTTCCCACCAACGGTACTCGTAGAGCTTCTTTATCCCACAGAAGTCTTTAAACAAGCGGTCGTAAGAGATTTCGCCTAATTAGGGTACTTGCCTCTCCGGATAGACGGCTCCACCAGAAACAACAAAAAGATGAAGTTTCCTGGCTCTTAGGATAGTTTGATAGAAATGCAAATTTGGGTACTTATAGACCAAGGATATTTGGACACGAAGGAATTTTCAAAACCGAATTATTCTTAAGATATGCAATAAATGCGCAAATTGGTTTTAATAATTCGTGGAAATGCTTTGTCCAATATTTTCCGAAATCTCTCAATAGAAAATATCTAATTATTAAATGCACATTACTAATTTTTATTCTCTAGAGATATGCATTTAATTGCTGGTAATTAAAGCATATAAAATTAACAACCTTAATTAAAAGATTCTTAATTTATTTCGGACCGGGATCTCCTTGAGTTATTAAGGAATATCTTTGAAAAATAAAAGATAAGAGTTATTATTCGTGTTCAAAGTATGTTGACATCTTTTTCTTTGTAAATCCTCTTTCATATTTACAATCTTGAAATCGATTATACCACACTTCCAAACAAGTTTAGAATTGGTTCATCTGTATTCCAAGACAACTATGTGATTGATCAAATATCAAATCACTATCATGGGTTCACGGTTCTACCAAACACAAGGATCGGTTCTACCTAAATGTGGTTTGTTTGTGATCGAACCCGGTTACATCAGTTACCAGGATCGATTACGTCAATTACCAGGACCGGTTACCATATACTCATGGTATTACTTGTGATCGGTCACACCAATCACTAGGATCGGTTACACTAATTACTAGGACTAGTTACACCAATTACAAGTATCGATTATACAATTTTTTTTGTGATCGGTCACACCAATTACTTGGATCAGTCATACCAATTACAAATATTTATCATACCATCTCAGGTGATTACTTAGGATCGGTTACACTAATTAATAAAAACTAGTCATACCAAATCATAAGTCAGGAACTGTGATTAGTTATACCAAGATACATAACAAGTTATGATCGGTTCTACTAACTCACACATATTGGTAATCCAAAGATATGCAATGAATAACAAAATAAGCCTAGCGATTTCCATTTCGATTCATAAAACAAGTTCATGAATGTACTTCCTTTAAACAAATGTAAACATTTTTTTCTAGGATGAAATCTTCACCTTTACCCATACACATAATCACAATAGCATTCATACGAAGTTCAAAAGATAAGCGTTCTACTTCGTATTCTAATTCCTTAACACTATGATCATGTGATCATGTCTTACTACTAGAGTATAATCATTTACAGCTTCGCAGTTATGTTTTCATAGCACGACTTGAAAGATCCGTTAGGAATGAAACAGTTCAAGTCAATATTACTAACCTCAAGAGGAAGGATGATGTCGTCGTTGTAGCTTGTTACTTCTTCACATTCTTCGGGTCTTCGAGTAATACTTGTATGTCTCATAATCATAGACTTTCTAGTCTAATCTATACTAAGTTGTCTCTAGTTACATAATCAAGCGACTCTTAGATGAGTTTTGATTCACTAAAATATGACAACCAAATTTGACATACCAACGCCTGGTGGGTTCAATCGAGCTATTCTCTAATAATCTTCCCCTTTGTCAATTTTAGTGACAAAACTCTTAATACATATGGATAAACAAATTACAAGAATTCACTACACATACGCTTGATTCCAAGTTTCAACAGCACAATAACCTGCATATATTCAATCCATAAATGTTGTCGTTGACATTTGAATAACAAATCTTATTCTCCTCCTAAAGGAAAGATAGGTATATTTTCAATTCGAACATCTTTGTTATTCCCCTTTTATAGTCAAGATAACTACAATAGCAATATGATATGTTGCTCCCCCTTAGTCAATGCTTTACTCTTTTCGTTAGATATAACGTTTAAGCACAATTGTCCTTTCTTTAGTGATTAAAAATCACTTGTTTGCTTCATATATTTCTCCCTATTTTTGTCATAAAATGACAAAGGTTCGAGCAAATAAAGGTCAAACCGAAAGGATCTTATAAATCTAAAAGACTTGTACAGCCTATAAGAGTTATGCACGAAGGTTTCACATACCACTTTAAATAACCAATATCAAAACCGAAACTACAAGTAATTTTGTTTTAATATGTTATCAAGGAAACAATTTCCCGAAGAAATTTTCCCTAATAATTTAACAAATTGACTAAGAAACTTAGTTCCCTTGCTAAATCGATTGCACACATACAATCGCTTATTTTGATAAGACCAAAATAAAGATCAAAATTAACTTTATTTTTCTCATCAGGTTCTAATTTTTCAGACAATAACTTAGACCTTTCACTTTAGACAAGACAAGTACTAGGTTAGTTAACTATAATTTCTTGTCAAGGCATTCGATTAGACTTGAATAACAAAATCCTTCAATTTGATAAGTCTAACTAAGATCAGAATTAACATAGTTTCTCTTATCCAGAATTGAATTGGAATAAACAAATGATCCCGTATTTTGTTAAGCTATAAATAATACATACAAACCAATTAAATTGACTTGCACAATTATTTATCTTAACGGGAAGCAATTGAAACTAACATAGACATTATAGCACCACAATTGCACCGAAATTTTGTTAAGCAAAACCCTTGATATCAAACAATGAAGAAGATACCAAAAAATGAGCCAAATAAATTGACACAGTTTTTCTTAACCGAAATCAATTGAATCACACACACACACATCCATACACACATAATGGAATAAATATCAATTCTACCGAAATTTTGTTAAGCAAAAGTAAAATATATGCAATAAAAGCAGGCTTTTCTTAAAAACGAAAACGATTAACTAACAAATTTGTTACCTCAGATTCCGCATCCACTTCTCCCCATAAAGATATATCATTAAGCGCAAGTTCAAGTTAGAACTCTCCCCCATTATGGTGTCATCCTCTCGCAAGAACAAAAGAACAACAACAAAAGCAACTTTTACCAGAGAAAGGTTGAATCGGTTTTAACTAATGCGTGACAATAGAAAAAGTTAAAAGCCCGAAACACATATGTTTATTCTAAACACAACTCATGTAAACACAAATTGATTCAACACATTATGACTTTTTACATATGAGTTTCAATCGGAACACCTTATGATCCTTTGACAACACCCATAAGGTTTCACATCATATGAGATCGAATATTAAGGTTATGAAAACCTAAATCAGACATCCCATAAACACATAGCAATAATATAGACATTCAAGCACAAGCTATGTAATCGGAAAAACAATCACAAGAAAATTTATACAATACTAATTTCATTCATTAATAGTAGATAGTTTTATTCAGAAATAGACCTTATACAATAATTAAAATAAATCAAAAACTGATGTCTAGTTTCTTTGGATTGCAAGACTTTAATTTCATTCATCTTTGTTATCCTCGGTTTTTATGATTTCATCAAGATTTTCTTCAAAAATTTCCAGATTGTCCGCATGAAATCTAATCATTTGTATATCATGAAAATCTCTATAGGATGCCCAGCATATAGCATGGAAAATAATTTCCTTGTGAGCAGTTGAGGATAATTCTTCTAGGAGTTCTTTTGTTGCAATCAGCTCTAAAACTCCTTCACAAAGATTGGTTGCCCTAACTTCCGTTAGAGAGGGCATAATCTGATACAAGCATAGTTCAGAAATTTTTTTGAACCTTCCCTTATTAGAGCTGTCCAGAACACCTTCAACTTCCTAAATATAGTATTCTCCAACAAATTCATTGTACACCTTCCCATTCTTAGAGAAAAGAATTAAATGAATCTTTCTATTTAAAAGATCTTGAAATCTACAGGAGTATATCAAATTTGATATAGCATTATTTAGGTCTTTTATTGTTTTTTTTTCCAGAAAAATTCATGAAAGATCCGAATATGAGTTAAGTTCTTATAAGATTTTTAACCTCTTACAAAAAGAAAAATTTTATTCGAATTATTTGTAGATTTTTCGGAAATATTTCTTAAGAGGAAATAAATGGAATTACCGATTTTAAGCAAATCTCTATAATACAAGGAGTGTTTAGGTAAGTAGAAATCTGTTCTTATGTAATAATGTATTATTTTTGACTGTTTTTCCTCTTTCATTCCTTAAGATATGACACATCGTCATATTCAAAATTTGTTTCCGAATCTGTTCCTTTTAAAGGATGAGAAGCAGATTTTGCTCTTTTAGAGTCATTTTCCTTATACCCCTTTTTAAATAACTTTAGAGCAAACTGAACAGACCAAGGATTAGCATAATAGTCCTTTTGTCTGTTTGTTGAGAAACAAGGATCAAGATTCATCGTATAGATAGAGACTTTTCTCAATTCCTTTGATACAAAACGAAGAACGGTTTGCATCCTCTGAATCTTACACCTTCTTTGTAAATGACTTCTATTACTACAATAATAACAATGTGTAGTATTATAAAAATTATAATTTTTGTAGTTACCTTTTATTGAATATTCTTGTGATGATTCGTTTCTTTTCTGCGCCTTTGAAGACTTTGATTTCTTTGCTTTTGTGTAAGACCTTTTCTTCAGTTCTGGTGATTTATGATCTTCAGTGGTTGATTTGTCATCCTTAATTTTTTCACCATTACATTGATCATTACTGGAATTAGAAGCTTCTGTTATCGTGGGAGAATCCGAAGATTTGACAAATTTTATCTCTTTGTTAGTGACTGAGGTATTACAACCTTCATATCCCAAGCCACGTGTATCCCCATGACTTCTTCCTATTTCTAACAAAGAAGATCAGTGATTTGTGCTATCATTGAGTTTCCTCAACTTGGAGATTTCTTCTTCTAATGATTTATTCTTATCAAGGACAGAATTGAGATTATCTTCCAAGTGCTTTATACTAGATAGGAGAATATTTTCTTTCTCCTTAAAGAACTTTTGTTGAGAACTGGATCTTGCAGTCGAATCAGCAAGTTCTTTCTCTAATAGAAGAGATTTTTTGAGATATTCATCCCTTTCTTTCTCAACGTTTTCTGCCCGATAGAGTTCATCACTTACTCTTTTTTCAAGACATAGTATTTGTTGAGAGAGTTGTGCTTTCAACAAATCATGTTCTTTACCAAGTTTTTCATACATGGTAGATGTGAGTTGATACAGGTATATCCGTACTCCTTTAGGGAACTTAGTTTACCTCAAGTTAAGTTGAGGGAAGAATCCTATTCTAGGAAGGAATCCTTGTTTATGAAGAATTCCTAGTTAGGGAAGAGTTTTGTTTTAGGCAATACTCTTAGTTTAGGAAATATATTCCCAATAGAAGTCCTTGGTCGGCTGAGTACGATGAAGGCTATAAATAAAGGGGCTTTGGGTAATAGCTAAGGACACATAAACCTAGAGAAGTTTGTGAGACAATTAATTCTTGTAAAAGAAAGCTTAGCAAACAATTTAGGATTAACTACTGTTTAGAGAGATTGTGAGCGTAATAAAGGGAGAATTGTAATCGTTTTCTTGTTCATAATCTAGAGAAGATAATTTCTTCGAATTACTACTTGTGTTCCGTTTTCTAAGTTTCTCGTCTATTATTATTCTGAATTCCTCCTTTATAGTAATAGCTACCAAGGTATAGAGATCATACGTATCAAGTTGGTATCACGAGCAAGGTTAGTTTTTAGTGTAATTTCCTGTGGTTTATGGTTTTCACTAGATCTCTCTACATAAAGCTTGGTGAGGTACTCGAGAAACTAGAAGATGTTAAGAAAACAAGGGGATCAAGGATGACAAAGTCAGGTGATGATCCTAGGGAAGGCGAACCACAAACTATGGAAGAAAAGGTGGCTACGCTGCAAACAGACATGAAGTCTATTCAAGATACCCTTAAGGAGATGAGTGAATGTATTCGTTCTCATACACCCAAGTTGAAGACGAAGAAAAACATTACACCTGAAGCTTCGGAAAAAGATGATTCGGAAGAATACGATTCAGAAGAAGAAGAAGATGAGGATGAAGATAAGAAGAAAAGTGAGATTCTTAAAAGTTCTACATCAACTAAACCTCATGGTAAGAATCTGAAAATTGATTTTCGTGTTGATATTCTACTTTACGATGGAAGTGTCGATGTAGAAAAATTGGATGATTGTATTGAACGCCTAGAGACGTATTTTCTTTCTTTGAATATGATTCAAAGGAAAAGATTGATTTCGCGGCATTGAAGCTACAAAAGCATGCTCTAACCTGGTGGAAATCTTATCAAAGACAAAACCTAGGTAAAGGAGTATTGTCGTGGAAAAGATTCAAGGCAGTTGTAAGGGAACAATTTTATCCGGTTGGCTACCTTGAGGAGATATGGTTCAAGTGGTACAACTTGAAGCAATCATACAACCAAACCGTACAAGAGTATACTTCGGAATTTCATAATCAAGCTATGGTTTTGGATTTAGACTTGGAAGATCATCCTATCTATATGAAGTATATTTCCGGGTTCCATGAGTATATACAGAAGGAGTTGAAGATGTTTTCGGTGGATACTGTCTCCGAAGCAAGTATAAAAGCTAATGCCATTGAAGGCAGGCTTAAGAAATCTGATTCAAAGGGAAATACTAAGGTGAAATCTGTAGGTACCACTGTGAAAGGAGGTGAAAGGAGCAAAGAAGAAGGGAAGTCTAATGACAAGGAAGGTTTGTCTTGAACCCATTGCAAGCAAACATGTCGCGTTGTCGACAAGTGTTGGGTTAAGAACTCTCATCTAAAACCTAAAGGGTTGCAGAGGAAAGAAGCCAAGAAGGCAGCACTAGTCCCGCAAACTCCAAAAGAAGTCCACGGACTGACGGAACCCAATTCAAAGCTTTCTCTTATGACAGGGGAAAAAGAAAGACCTTCAAAAGATGATCTTAGGGAACAACTCTTCATAGTGAAGATGCAAGTCAAAACAACACTAGTCGATGCTGTTATTGACCCGGGAAGTCAGAAGAATTTACTTTCAAATTCTTTGGTGCAGAAGTTAGGATTGAAGACTATCAAACATCCAAAACCATACCCTTTAGGATGGATACAAAAGTAAGGAGGCTTACAAGTTTCACAACAGTGCATGTTCAAATTTGCTCTAGATGAGTCATATATCGACGAAGTTACATGCGACGTAGTTCCTTTGGATGTTTGTCAGGTGGTACTAGGTAGTCCTTACCTATGGGATAGAGATGAAACTCTACACAAGAGGGAACAAAATTACACCTTTACCAAAGATGGAGAAATTTTTGTGATTCGGGCTATTGATTCTCCTCTTGAGGGAGCAAGCTTGATTACAGCCACTCAAGCTAAGCGGTTGGTGAATGCTAGCACAAAGTTCATTCTACTTGTGATCCGTTCTCTTGAGGAGAAGCCGAGTAGAGTTTTTTTGGCAGTCTTGACTGCACAACAAGAAGATGATCTAGAAAGATTGAAGTTGAAGTACAAGGATCTATTTTCTGATGTCACGGGATTACCGCCAAAGAGGAGTGTGGAGCATGAAATCATGTTGACCGAGGAGAGTTCTCTACCTAATGTAGGTCTTTATCGCACGACCATAGAGGAATCTAATGAGATCAAGAAACAAGTCCAGGAACTTCAAGAATTAGGAATGACAGTGCCAAGTGCTTCACCTTGTGGATCAGTGGTGTTGTTGGTGCCAAAGAAAGATGGAGGCCGGCGTATGTGTATTGATTATAGAGCATTGAACAAGATCACAATCAAGAATCGTTACCCTTTACCTAGAATAGACGACATGATGGATCAGTTGGATAAAGCTCGAGTCTTTACAAAGTTGGATTTCAAATTCGGATACCACTAGATGAGAGTTCGAGAAGATGACACATGTAAGACTGCTTTCAAAACCAAACAAGGCTTGTTCGAATGGTTGGTTATGCCTTTTGGTTTGTGTAATGCTCCAGCGACATTTATGCGTTTGATGAATGATTTGCCACGACCTTTTATAGAAGATTTTGTGATTGTTTATTTGGATGATATCCTTATATACAGCAGAACTTGGGAAGAGCATCTTGTTCACGTTGAGAAGGTGTTTAAAGTATTACATGAAGGCCAGCTGAAGTTGAACGTAAAAAAGTGTGAGTTTGGGAAGGAGGAGTTAGTATACCTTGGATTCATTGTTGGTGGTGGACAACGAAAAATTGATCCAAAGAAGGTTGAAGTGATCATTAAGTGGCCTAGACCTAGTACTGTAACTGAAATCAGGAGTTTCTTTGGGGCTTGCACATAGTTGCGTAAGTTTATATGACATTTCGACCATTGCAGGACCACTACATGGTTTGACGGGAGCCAAAGCAAAGTTAGAATGGCAACAAACCCATGAAGACGCTTTTCAGTTACTAAAAAGAAAGATTTCAGAAGCACCAGTGTTGGCATTGCCTAACCTACAACGTACTTTTGAAGTTGAGACCGACGCTTCTAACTATGCATTGGTAGGAGTGTCGTTACAAGATGGAAACCAGTGGAGTACCATTCAGAATTGTTTTCAGATTCTATTAAGAACTGCGCACCCTATGACAAGGAATTTTATGCTTTATATCAATGTATCAAGCATTGGCGAGTGTATCTCTTAGGTAAAGAAGCAGTGGTACATTCAGATCACAAACCATTGGAGTATCTACATACTCAAACGAAACTACAACAATCCCGGCACATGAAGTGGATGTCTTACTTGATGACTTTCAATATTCTCATTAGGTACAAGAAGGGAGTAACAAACAAGTTGGCAGATATGTTATCTCGACCTCCAATTCGAGCATTAATAGTGGCCATGATAATTCAGCCAATTGTTCCTCCAGAGTATGCAGATTCATACGCATCCAGCAAAGACTTCAAGAAGGTGTTAGAAGGTGTAAAGAGTGGTTTGAAAAACGAGTATGAACTCCGAGATGGATTTTTATACAAAGCTCAGTTACTTTGCATACCAGAAGATGGAGATCGTTTACAGTGGTTGAGAGAGGCACACACTTCCCGAGTTGCTGGACACTTTGGGCATGAATAAGACTCTACTTAACCTCCGGCTTTATGTCTTTTGGCCAAAGATGCAAGATGATGTGGCTAAGTTGGTTAGAGGGTGTAAGTTGTGCAGCACATCTAAACCTTCCAACAGAAAACATGGGTTATATCTACCATTACCAGTACCATCAAGGCCTTGGGAGAGTATTTCTATGGATTTTCTTGGTGGGTTACCGAAGACCAAGTCTGGTCATGATTATTTGTTCGTTGTGGTCGACCGATTCAGCAAGATGATTGCGTTAATTCCATGTAAAAAGACGGTAAAGGGAGCCGGTCCAGCAAAGATCTTCTTTGAGCACGTGTGGAAGAATTTTGGTTTACCTACTTCAATTATTTATGATAGGGATAGTCGATTCCTTAGTCATTTTTGGGATTATTTATGGAAGACGATGGACACTAGGTTGAAGAAGAGTATAACTTTTCATCCACAAACAGAAGTGGTCAATAGGACTATGGTTCACATGTTAAGGGATATAATTATAAGCATCCTAAAACTTGGGATGAGAGTTTACCATATCTAAAGTTTGCTTTTAATAGAGCAGTTCACAGTTCTTCGGGGAAATCTCCTTTCGAGATGTGCTATGGTTACTTACCACCTAGTCCTTTCGATCTAGTATTTTCTAGTGACACCTCAATGGGAGGGGGGGGGGGAGGAAGGAAGTGAACGGCAAAAGGCACAAAGGTTCTTGGAGAAGATATCTCAGATTCATGCGACTGTTGAAGCACAACTAAAGAAGTCATAAGCCAAATACAAAGCAAAGCATGACAAGCATCTTTTACCTTGTAATTTTGGTGTTGGTGACTTGGTATGGTTAAAATTAGGTAAGGAACGATTGGAGGGGGAAGGTAATAAGTTGAAACCATTGAGATATGGACCATTTCGTATTCTCGGTCAGATTGGTGATAATGCCTTTCGTCTGGATCTGCTACCTTATCTTGGAATGTACTCGGTTATAAATGCCGAATACTTGAAATTGTTTGAACCACCATTACTAGATGATGACGGTGACGACACTATGATCTTACCACGAGTAGAAGACTTATAGTTTGATAGAGAAGAACCACTCAAGGAAGACTGCATATTGGAGCGAAGAGTGACTAAAACACGATAAGGAGAGAAAGAGTCTTTTCTAATTGGATGTAAAGGTCAAGTTCCTAGCAAGTCCAAGTGGTTTAACAAGGAAAAAAGGACTCTCGAGTTCCCTAACCTTCATTTTTAACTCTCACATGAGTTCAAGTTCTTAAAATAGGTACCATGATACAAGAGTATCCGTACTCCTTTAGGGAACTTAGTTTACCTCAAGCTAAGTTGAGGGAAGAATCCTATTCTAGGCAGGAATCCTTGTTTAGGAAGAATTCCTAGTTAGAGAAGAGTTTTGTTTTAGGCAATACTCTTAGTTTAGGAAATATATTCCTAATAGAAGTCCTTGGTCGGCTGAGTACGATGAAGGCTATAAATAAAGGGGCTTTGTCTAATAGCTAAGGACACATATACTAGACACGGAAACCTAGAGAAGTTTGTGAGACAATTAATTATTGTAAAAGAAAGCTTAGCAAACAGTTTAGGGTTAACTACTGTTTAGAGAGATTGTGAGTGTAACAAAGGGAGAATTGTAATAGTTTTCTTGTTCATAATCTAGAGAAGATAATTTCTTCGAATTACTACTTGTGTTCCATTTTCTAAGTTTCTCGTGTATTATTATTTTGAATTCCGCCTTTATAGTAATAGCTACCGAGGTATAGAGATCATAGTATCATGAGTTGCTCACATTCAAGTTATGAAAGAAGTTCATTAGAATAAAGAAGAAATTGGCTGGTTAGCTCTTTTAGTTCAGTAGTTCTTACACTTGATCGTTCACCTGGAATTTCAAGTATAGAGCTCACTAATATCTTGTCAGGGATATCTTCGATTGAGCAACATGAACTAGATGAGAGATCCTCTTTTGAGCAAATCTCTTTTGATACGTTAACATGGTCTTTTTACTTTCTTCTCATGTTCTTAGTCTTTGCTTGACCCATAGCTTATAGGTTGGATCATACCAAACACAGATTGTTAGATCTTTTCGTGTTTGCCTGCTCTGATACCAATTGAAAAGACTAGGGTACCCAAATACACCACAATCTTTAAAATATCCACCTATAAGTCCTCTTACCGAAAGTGATTGTCTATAGACAAAATCAAGACAATACAAAAAATCGGTATTCACACTTTGCGTGACCGTATATGGATATGAGATCGAGACAATACAACAATCAAAGTGTGATTACTTGATAATAGGTTCGGACTTAACCAAACTCTATGGGATCACTATCAAGTAATACAGAGTTAGCGTTTGTGTAATTTAATTTAAATTATAATAACAACAATTATAATTGCGGAAAAGAAAAGTAAACAGCACAACAAGATTTTGTTAACGAGAAAACCGCAAATGCAGAAAAACCCCGAGACCTAATCCAGAATTGAATACTCTAAGAATTAAGCCGGTATACATAATCTAAACCAAAACTTCGTATAGTTGAGACCAAGCAACTAAACCTAGTTCACTTAGTTTCTTCAATATCCCTGCATTTCCGACATTCAATAAGTGCACGCACTGGAACAATTCCTTTGGATCGTATTCCAAACAGTAAAGGAACAACAAATCTGTTTGGTAACAACTCTCTTAATTCTTCAGATGAAGATATCTCAAGTCATATGCAAAGGCTCTTCCGTTTAAACTAATAAACTCATTTGCATGGTTAGATCAATATATCCAACAACTACAGAAGTAGCAGAGTTTAGATTTGCAATCAATCAATATAGATTCCAACAAGAAACTATAAGGTGATGCCGATCTCACGCAACTAATCAATCAAATAAATCTGTTTCTAGTTGGCCAGATCAAGGTTTGTGCACACCCAAAGATATAGAAACTAAATAAGAAATCTTCTTTGTCTCCAAATCTTCTTTAATATTCCATAAATACCTGCACAAGACCACTTGAATCTCTTGTGATCAATCACACATAGAATGGAGTCTATTAACAATGGATTATCGCAAGATGTCTTTAGATATCCAAACAGTTCTAAAGATCCCTTCGACACTTTGATCTAGTTTGAGTGAATCTTATATCAGAAGATAAGATTCTCAAGAATAAACAAACTAGGTGCAATCAAAGTTCAACAAACGTTAGTCAATCAAATCAATCGAAAACTAAAATAAACTGCAATTATCTAATTTCCCACCAACGGTGCTCGTATAGCTTCTTGATCCCATAGAAGTCTTTAAACGAGCGGTCTTAAGAGATTTCGCCTAATTAGAGAACTTTCCTCTCCGGATAGACGACTCCACCAGAAACAACAAAAAGATGAAGGTTGTCTGGCTCTTAGGATTGTTCGCTAGAAATGAAAACTTGGGTATTTATAGTACCAAGGATGTTTGGACACCAAGGAATTTCCAAAACCGAATTATTCTTAAGATATGCAATAAATGCCCAAATCGGTTTTCATAATTCCTGGAAATACTTTGTCCAATATTTTCCGAAATCTCTCAATAAAAATCTCCAATTAGTAAATGCACATTACTAATTTTTATTCTCTAGAGATATGCATTTAATTGTTGGTAATGAAAGCATATATAACTAACAACCTTAATTAAAAGATTCTTAATTTATTTCGGACCGGGATCTCCTTGAGTTATTAAGGAATATCTTTGAACAATAAAAGATAAGAGTTACTGTTCGTGCTCAAAGTATGTTGAAATCTTTTTCTTTGTAAATCCTCTTTCATATTTACAATCTTGGAATTGATGTTACCACACTTCCTAACAAGTTTAAAATTGGTTCATTTGTATTCCAAGACAACTATGTGATTGATCAAATATAAAATCACTATCATGGGTTCACGGTTCTACCAAAAAAAAGGATCGGTTCTACCTCAATATGGTTTGCTTGTGATCGAACACACAAGTTACCAGGATCGGTTACATCAGTTACCAGGATCGGTTACGTCAATTACCAGGACCGGTTACCATATACTCATGGTATTACTTGTGATCGGTCACACCAGTCATTAGGTTTGGTTACACCAATTACTAGGACCGGTTATACCAATTACAAGGATCGATTACATAATTCTTTTGTGATCGGTCACACCAATTACTAGGATCGGTCACACCAATTACAAATATCGATCATACCATCTCATGTGATTACTTAGGATCGGTTACACTAATTAATAAAAACTAGTCATACCAAATCATAAATCAGACACTCTGATTAGTTATACCAAGATACATAACAATTTATGATCGGTTCTGCTAACTCACACATATTGGTAATCCAAAGATATGCAATGAATAACAATACCAATAAGCCTAGCGATTTCCCTTTCGATTTATAAAACAAGTTCATGAATGTACTTCCTTTAAACAAATGTAAACATTGTATCATAAGATGAAATCTTCACCTTTACCCATACACATAATCACAATAGCATTCATACGATTATGTCGATGTCATATATACGAAGTTCAAAAGATACACGGTATACTTCGTATTCTAATTCCTTAATACTATGATCATGTGATCATGTTCACTACTAGAGTATAATCATTCACAGCTTCGCAGTTATGTTTTCAATATAGCACGACTTGAAAGATACGTTATGAATGAAACTGTTCAAGTCAATATTACTAACCTCAAGAGGAAGGATGATGTCGTCTATGTAACTTGTTACTTCTTCACATTCTTCAGGTCTTCGAGTAATACTTGTATGTATCATAATCCTAGACTTTCTAGTCTTACCTATACGAAGTTGTCTCTAGTTACATAATCAAGCGACTCTTAGATGAGTTTTGATTCACTAAAATATGACAACCAAACTTGACATACCAATGCTTGGTGGGTTCAACCGAGCTATGCTCTAACACTAATGGATTATGAGAATGCACATGAGTCAATGGAAGGATCATGCATGCACAATGATGATATAATCCATAAATAGTTGCTCCAGAAGTAGAGCACAATGAGATCGAACCATGCTTTATTTTGATTAATTTCAAATAAAGAGCATATTTAGCCTACGCAATCCAGGTATAACTTAGTTCTTTGACATATATACTAGTATTTGGTGTGGTAGTGCTAACCAACCAGTGTAAATCCTGTGGGACATATGTGTTTATTTGTCACAAAGTGTAGTGAGAAGAATGAGGTCTTAAAGTATAAAGAATCACCTTGTGGCGCGAGGTTTTTCACAAACCCCTGGATCTCTTACTCTTTTGAACATCATAATATACTGTTAATTAGTTTGCTAAGTAGTTTCAAAAGAATTTGAAACACAATAGATGTGTTTATATCTCTGGAGATTTAGATTCAATGATATCTGCAAAAGTGCATGATGGACTTTTGATTCCAAGTCAAATGACTCTAAACAATGGAATGTGTTTGCAGTTATACTAAAACAATCATTTATTTATTGAAACAATCAGGCGGATGTGGTATACCCTTTTGTTGATGGTGGTTTTTAGCTTAGGGTTAAAATTGTAAAATCTTGCATCTGATGTGACGTCACTCTGTAAGGAAACGGAGCCATTGAGTGCCAACCTCTCCACTAGCATACTTATTGAGCCGTTCAATATATTTACATGAAATTTACCTAGAATGGCAGATGTAGCAACCATCCCAAACACTCTGTAAATTTCGGCACTTCGCCTACATAAGACTCACTGAGTACTTTTCATGTGATATGTTCCCCGACAGAACCCTTAATATCGGTATGGCATGACGGATTTATGTTCACTCGCAGCAGAGTAGCACGGATCTCCAAGTACCAAAGTTAAGGCCATTGCACGAAATGCTCAGAAAGAAAGCACACTACACTCTGTAAAAAAGGAATTTTGGGGCAGCACACAAAATCCAATCAATAATTGTGATAACTCACAAAAAACTCATGAACCTCACTAATTTGCAGAAATTAGGGTTTCACGCCTTGCGTAGTATATCAGACCTTGCTTGTCGAAATTAAGCCTAGGCAAACTAGGTAATTATTCCGCCATGGATTAGCAAGAGCAAAATCTTGCCCAGAATCAGAAAACAAGGAGCCACAACAAAGGGAGGCGTGACCATGCCTTAGGCCAGCCGGCGCCATCTGCCATTGGCCACGCCCCATCCTAAACCGGCCTTATTTTCCCTCGACCAATCAGGTCGCCTTAAATTCGCCACACACACATAAATCGAGGCTGGGCCCATACTAGCCGGCCCCATTTTCCATCAACCAATCAGGTTGCTCTAAAGACGCCACACTCACACCAAGTGTAGTCACGCCCATGCTTGTCCGGCCCCTCTCCTTCCTACCGACCAATCAGGTCACTTTAAATGCGCCACATGCACTAGAGGTGCGGCCGCGCCTTATGTTTGGACGACCCCTTTTCTTGACCAATCAAGTCGCTCTAAACTTGCCACCATACATTAAAGGCCAAACGCACCCTGTCGCGCTTCCATGTTAATCGGCAAGCCAAACGCACCCTGCCACAACAACATATTAGTCGGCATGCCAACACGCCACTCTGCTGAAATAACATGCCACGAGCCACTTTAGCCTTGTCCATGCTGCCAAGCCCTAACTTTGGCCACAACGCCAAATCTTAGCCTTGGTCACGCCTCCAAGCCCTAACTTTGGCCACGGTGCCAAATCTTAGCCTTGGCAATGCCGCCAACCCATAAATTTGGCTACGACGCCAAACCTTAGCCTTGGCCACGACGCCAAATCTTAGCCTTGGCCACGCCGCCAAGCCATAGCTTTGGCCACGACGCCAAATCGTAGCCTTGGCCATGCCGCCAAGCCCTAACTTTGTCCACGACGCCAAATCTTAGCCTTGGCCATGCCGCCAAGCCCTAACTTTGGCCACGACGCCAAATTAGCCTTGGCCATGCTCCAAGCCATAACTTTGGCCACGACGCCAAATCTTAGCCTTGGCCATGCCGTCAAGCCATAACTTTGGCCAAGACGCCAAATTTTAGCCTTGGCCACGACGCCAAATCTTAGCCTTGGGCATGCCGTCAAGCCATAACTTTGGCCACGACGCCAAATCTTAGCCTTGGCCACGCCGCCAAGCCATAACTTTGGCCACGGCACCAAATCTTAGCCTTGGCCATGCCGCCAACCCATAAATTTTGCCACCGCCAAATCTTAGCCTTGGCCACGCCGCCAAATCTTAGCCTTGGCCACGCCGCCAAGTCCTAACTTTGGCCACGACGCCAAATCTTAGCCTTGGACACGCCGCCAAGCCCTAACTTTGGCCACAACGCCAAATCTTAGCCTTGGCCACGCCGCCAAGCCCTAACTTTGGCCACGACGCCAAATCTTAGCCTTGACCATGCCGTCAAGCCCTAACTTTGGTACGACGCCAAATCTTAGCCTTGGCCACGCCGCCAAGCCCTAATTTTGGCCACGACACCAAATATTAGACTTGGCCACGCCGCCAATCCATAACTTTGGCCACGACGCCAAATCTTAGCCTTGGTCATGCCGCCAAGCCCTAACTTTGGCCACAGCGACAAATCTTAGCCTTGGCCACGCCGCCAAGACATAAATTTGGCCACGACGCCAAATCCTAGCCTTGGCCACGCCGCCAAGCCATAACTTTGGCCACGACTCCAAATCCTAACCTTGGCCACGCCGCCAAGCCCTAACTTTGGCCATGACGCCAAATCCTAGCCTTGGCCAGGCCGCCAATCCCTAGCTTTGGCCACGACGCCAAATTTTATCCTTGGCCACGCCGCCAAGCCATAAATTTGGACACGACGCCAAATACTATCCTTGACCACGCCGCCAAGCCCTAACTTTGGCCACGACACCAAATCCTAGCCTTGGCCATGCCGCCAAGCCCTAGCTTTGTCCACGACGCCAAATCCTAGCCTTGGCCACGCCGCCAAGCCCTAACTTTGGCCATGGCACCAAACCCTAGACTTGGCCATGCCGCTAAGACCTAACTTTGGCCACGAAGCCAAATCCTCGTTTTTGCCATGCTACAACGCAACAGGCGTGGCCACGCCACAACCCCACGGCTACGCCACTGGCATGCCGCTATGTGATGGCTACGTCAGGCGCCACTATGGCGATGGCGCCACTTTGCTATAAAATGAGATATGGCCATAATCAGCGTCCACCCTCTCTCTCCTGAATTACAAATTTCAGCCATCCAACTTCGACAACGAACTGACGAACTTGTGGCAAGTTTCAGGCGACCATCCACCTAAATCTAGTGGCTATGGCTACGCCAGGTGCCACTAACACCATCGTTCCACTGGCATGCACGAGCCATGCCATCCATTCCACCTTACCACTGGCATACACCAAAACGCCACTGCGCCATTATCAGGCGCCAATACAAGGTAGCCATAATCAATGGCTACCCTTCCTCATGAGATGCGATCTCAGCCTTCGAAGTTCGCCACCGAACTAACAGACTTGTGGCAGGTTTTAGGCGACCACCCAAGACGAGCCTAATAGCATCACATGCTATTTTCCTGCGGCAAGCCTCTTGATTTTAACTTACCACACGTAGAAAAATGTTACATGTTTTCCACGAAAAAATTCGAGACGTCAAACATGTCACAAACTGGGGGATGCTCAACAGGGTATTGGTCTGGCAGTTTACAGCGTGCGGCGTGCAATACTCCCGTTACAAGAAAAGTGTCATAAAGCGGGGCGATTAGTAATGGCAAAGAGTAATGGTGTAAACGTATCCCTTCATTATGGAAACATAAATCCTGACGTTACACGTTACTCTTCCACCACTCAATTGTTTCCACTTCCTACAAGACCAGGGTACGTTTTATTACGACTTTTATAAATAGGTTTTACATATTTTCATCAAAACAAAAAGTTTTGGTCAGAAAACAACACAGTATCCAGAAATCACCTGCTGGCTTTCCATCCTGCTGGCCAGTTCTACTTTCTGATACTATTCGTAAACAACCACACCTTTAGAATCAACTATTCTGGTCTCAACACTTTCTTCGCTTCCCTCCCTAAGAACAACCCTTCTCCTTCACTTTATGACCGAAGCAAGCCTGGAACGACCAATTCTTGGTTTAGCCCAGGATTGTACGGATTGGTCTCTCGAATCAAAAGTACTCCCATGCAGTACATTATTTAGGGTCTAGACTCGTTTCTCACCCACACACAAATTTACCAAAACCGGCATAAACAGTTTTGTAGATGGGGAATAATGATTTGCTGGTTTTTACGGAATCGAGGAGATGACCGTGCGGAGGAGACTCCTTGAACTGAGCAAATGCTTAACCTCACACAGATGCACTGCAAGAAGGGAGTGTTTTAAGTTCGAGAGATCAATCTGTAGGACTCCGTCCTAAACCAAGACAATGGCCGTTCCAGAGTCAATTCGGTCACAAGAGAGGATGGGTCGATCTGTAGGAGGGAAGCTGAGAAACGTGTGAGATCAATGATGATCAAAGGTTGTAGGTGTGTTGTGTATTCTGCGTAGAGAATATAAGTTCTGATTGATTGAATTTGCTCTGTTGAGAGTAATTGCTCAAACGATGAGTTCGTGTAGACGAAAGATTGTCTGTGTGAACTTGTCGAGAAATTCTTGTCTATTTCAATCAGGATTCAGAGAATTATTTATATTGTTGTAATTGTAAACACCTTGATCCCATGAAGTGTGACAGTTGTTGAAGTCAAGAATTAGGGAAGTGGGAAATCGTGTCAAAACCAGTTGCTCATCGTGCAGAAACTTTGGTTAATTTTCCATCCACTACTTTGCTAACTCCTTCAAATGATTGCACGACTTGCTCACATTCTCATCGTGTGCATGAACACACTGCCTTAGACCGCCAGACCAAAACCCTAGTTAATATTCCCCCATGTGACATGATTGACATCTCGTGGAGTTAGTTACTGACTTTATGGGACGATGAGTCCTTGTATTGCTGAGTCGAACGTGATTTGCAAATGTTCTGAGACTCATGAATTGAACATGTCTGCTAAGACAAAAAATACATTGTCGAATAAATGTTTATAGATAAAATGAACAAATATTGTTATGAGTCGTTGAATATTGATAGTTGAACCAATATCCCTTGATCTGAGCAAATATTACTCATCTGAGCATATGTTGCCCATTTGATAAATTGTTGAATATTAATAGTTGAACCAATATTCTTTGGTGTGAGAAGATGTTGCTCGTTTGAGGAATCATTGGTAACAGGACCAAGATAAATTTAAAGTACTGGCAGCTGAACCGAGTATAATTAATTAGGGTGTTGATCATGGGATCAACATAAAATTATTTGAATTATGAACCTTGGATTCGAAACCCTAATTTTGATCAACTGCTGAATTGATGATTTATTGAAAATCATTCATAAAATGAAGGAGGGACCGGCTACATGGGATGATGAATCGACCATGTAGAGCCCAGATGCTCAAGTGAGCAAAATACCAAAGTCTCTTGAAGACCTGGTGAAAAGATGATTAAATGTTGGTTTCATCATTTATTAAAATAATGCTCATGTGAGCGTTAAGTAGTAAAACCTGATTATGGAGAGATGAGGGACCGACCAAGGGGGTGTGAGACCGGCCCTTGGTGGTCATGGGACCAGCTGATGGTCGTTTGAGAAAACTCCAAGTTGTTTGAGAAGAGTTTGGACCCAATATGTGCAATTGAGCAAATTAGGTCAAAATTGTTAAAACACGTGGGACCGGCTCTTTGCAAGCCTCAGGGCCAGCCTTGGTCGGTCAAGGAGACATGCACGTGTCACCATAATTTCCGTGTCTCAGTCCTGAGAGTTTCGATATTTTCGGATGCGCGTTTGAGGAACATTTTGAGAAAATATGAAGAAATCAGGGATTTTTGCTGAAACCAGGAAAACTTCATGAGATGAAGGAATAAATAATAAAATAATGGAGTCATGAAGTGTGGGATCGGTTATGGCCAAGGCATGGCCGATCGGCCAAAGAGCCCGGTCCCAAGGCACTTTTCCTAATTTTATAATATTTTTCATGATATTAGGGAAATATCATAAAATTAAGGAGTTTCCATGAGATGAAGGAAACATAAAAAATAATAATAATAAAATAAGGGGCGCGTGGGACCGGCTAGGGCATGACCGGACGTCTAGGGCCCGGTCCCACGAGTTTCCCCAATTTTATATTATTTTCATGACTTGAGGGAATTTTCATGAATTCAAAGAGTTTGCTGAAACTAGGGAACTTCCTTGAAGTGAAGGAGTTTCCATGGGATGAGGGAAACAAATAATATTAAAATAATGAGACAAGAGCGCGTGGGACCGGCCAAGGCTACGGCTTAATCGGCCGGCCAATGAGCCCTGTCCCGTGCATTTTCTCCCTAATTTTACATAATTTTCATGAGTTTAGGGAAATATCATGAAATCAGGGAATTTTCATGGGATGAGAGAAATAACAAAATAATAAGGAACCATGAGGTGTGGGACTGGCCACGACTAGGGCATGGCCGGCCGGTTAGTGAGCCCAGTCCCACGACACCTTTCCTAATTATTTTATTTCTTTGATACGAGGAAACACCATGAGACTGGGGAGTTTCCTTGAAACGAAGGAGATTTGCTTAAATGAAGAGATTTTCATGAGATCAGGGAAAAATAACAAAGTATGATAAAATATAGAATTGGGCGTGGGAATGGCCACGGCGTGACTGGCCGGTTGGTGGGCCCAGTCCCCTAGCGCCTTTGCTAATATTTTATTATTATTTTTATTTTTCTTCCTATTTTGCATAGGTTCATCGTTCCTTCGTGTTTTGGAATGCTCGTTTGCGCATTCAGGTGCTCGTTTGTGCATTATTGCTGAGTACACTCGCACTATTTTGGTCGGGGCCTACTCGATAGTGGCTCAGATGCCCGTTCGTTGAACATTTATCACTAACCCGTGGAGTTCTGCTGGGAAGAACCACGAATTGAAGTGACGAAATATTACGAAGAATCGTAGAATATTGCTGAATATTCAGTTAACGATTAGAGATAATTAATTGATGGCTCTATACTAGCAGGCATGCTGTCTAGGAGCATTAATTATCTGAGAATTGAGAAATATGAGCTTGTTGAAACGTCATATCTCCTTTATATAGTTAGGGAAAACCTTGTTGCATCCTAAAGACGTTATTGCTCTATACTAGCAGGCAAGCTATCTAGGAGCCGTCCAATCTTTCGATTCTATATAGAAGTAATTACCGAAATTTCTCAGTATTCATGAGATGTGGCGTTGCCTCAGCTGAGAGACTACACATCTATATATACTCAGAGAGACAGCATTCTCAGTCAGAGATTTTGTGGCATGAGCTTTCATGCTTTCGACGAGAGACATGAGTCTCAACACTCATCTGATTGCTGGATCAGGAGTACTAAAATTATGGTTTTATGATTTTAGTCTTTGTCGAAAATACACCATCTACATTAAGTCCCCTGCTTAGTGAGGGACAATCATGTTCCTCAGTCAGCACTGAATGGTGATTTTCCAGTT
This sequence comes from Papaver somniferum, assembly GCF_003573695.1. NCBI lineage: Eukaryota > Viridiplantae > Streptophyta > Magnoliopsida > Ranunculales > Papaveraceae > Papaver > Papaver somniferum. The sequence continues at coordinate 64,758,064 of NC_039361.1, forward strand.
ATGAACGAAATAAGTAATTGAACTTAGCCGTAAGATAAGATAAGACGTTACCGGATTTTCGATTGTGCGAGGGGACCATGTCTTGAACAAATATCCCAGTGGCATGATAAATCATTGTCTAATGAGAATAAATTGGTGTTGAACCGCTGGTTTGGTGATGAGACCTTGATCGAATTAGGATTCACGGGCCCGACCCGAAAAGGAAATCTTTGTGAAATTAGGTTTTGGAAATAAAAATTGATATAAAAGGGAATTAATCCTTTTTTTTAGTTTCTCCTCACACTTCCTACCACCACCTTCATCTTATTCCTCCCTTCACGTCAGCAGCAGAAAAAAGCAGGAAAATTCACCGGAAATCACCATCACCGGCCGTCCGATCACTATCCGGCCAATTTCCGACCGACACCGACAGGTACACAAAATTTTTTTTTCCAGAAGTTTCGTGATTTATTCATGAGTTTTTCATGCTTTGATCATATTAAAATTTTATGCATATGCATATATGAGTGTGATTTTTGTAAAAAGCCCTTACTTTTCTTAAACGTATGTTCGTTCGATCGTTAGTTCGAGAGACTAGTAATAACCCCTAGCTTGAGAGATTTTTCTTTTTGAAATAGACATGTGTCCAGTGATAAAATTTTGTTTACGAGCTATCATGAAAACCAAAACTTTATCTTAAAAGGTGTGAACTTTTCACAAGACCGAAATAAACCTCTGTTTCAAAGAAAATGCTCGTACGAAGGAAAAGGGAGATTTTTTTTTATCAAATTGTGGAGCCTCCACAAAGATTTTTTTTTTGTTGATAAAATCACGTGAGCCTGGGTTCGTGTCAAAAAAAATAAATTCCGCCTTTTACGTGAGTTAATCACGTTTTCTTTTTTTTTTTAATTATTATTTATACACATATATGTATATATATATTTTCGAAAACACTTTGAGAAATATTTAAAACAAACAATTATTTGTGATGAAATATTTGTTTAGTTTTTCATAATCCGGTGATTAATGCTCGCATGATGGAAGTGTTTGTGATTTTGTGAAAATTTGAGTTTTGTTCGTCTTTTGTAGATTCGAAGAAACGAGCAAGGTTTTGAAGTGCTAGCTCTCGTATCACAATCAATACTGTTAGTGGAATTGTAAAGAGGTAAGAGTTAAGGATTACCATTTTTGCAGTGGATTTATTATCAGCATATCCGTGATTCTGTGCTCCTGGTTCCAGAAAATGGTGACTTCCAGCAGCAGCGATTATGATTATAGCTATTCTTTCAGCTCCTCTGAAGAGGATTCCAGAATCCATGTAGCCAAAACGCGTGCTAAGACAAACCGTGCCGAGGAATCAAAGCCTAGTGAGCCTCTTAATAATCACAGAGTCATTTATGCCGAACTCATGAAGAGAAAAGCCGAGGATGACAGGATGGATGATCATCGACGAAGAAGAAACTGAGTCCAAAGCAGAGTGCTAGCAGCTGAGGAGAAACTCCGATCTCGATCTGACGGTGTACCATCTGACTCTGATGCTTCGGAAGATGAACCCGTGTGGGTACCACAAGATCTCAAGATTAAGCCAGACCGTCGTACCAGAGAGATCGAGAAACTGGTCAAATCCGACCTTGAAGCTGAGCGTGAAAAAGAAGAGTACTGGGAAATGATGGATGACGATCATGATATTCATCCAGACTTCGTCGATGGCCCTGATAGTGATTCCGATGAAGAATTTGAAGAGGACTCCGAGAAAGATGATGATGATTAATCTGATAATTCTGGAAAATCTGATGACCCTGATGAATCTAACGAGTAGTCTTGCTCATGAATTTCTCTGAGATTATTTGTTTTTGTTGAAGTAGACATCTTCTGGTTATTTGAGCAGTCTTGTTGTAGAGATATTCTTTTAGAGATTATTTTTGAACCGTAATCCCTTGTCGCAACTTTTGCCAAATCTTCTTCACATCTGAATAGGATGGACCAATGTCCATGTAGACAATAATTATCCATGAAGTACGATTATACGAACCGGCTAAGAGACACGCGGCCTGCCAGATCATTAATTCACGGTTGCAACGTTGGTTATATCTGAAGCATCAGCCAACAGTATTGCCATGTTGAACACGCCTGAACTGTCAGTCCCCAGTATTGTCGCACTTTTCTATGATACCAAATACACTGATTCGAGAATTAGGGTTTCAATGAAAAACCGCAAAAGATTTGACCATATCCACTATAGGATAAGCATCCAGACCTTCAATGTTTAGATTTTTCCATTTAAACAGCATCTCGTTTCCTGTCTTGTGTAGTATCATCAGAAGTAATTTTGATCACAATCATACCTCTCGTCGCCATGTCCAGCAGTAGCATTTCTTCTCGAAACGAACCCCAATCAAATCATGAAGTAGAAGCGTTTGCTTCAGTAATTCGTTGTATATATTTTCTTCATCTTTATTTGATCAGAATTATTGATCATAGAAAAATAACTTATTGTAGAATGATCAGAAGAATCCCTCTTCTTCGCATAGTTTGAGACCTAAGCGGACTGTTAAAGTCCCTGCCCGGTATAGGTCAGCTCATGCTGAATCTGGAGCATCCGTAAGTAATTCAGTAACTTCTCAGTTGAGGTTCTCCATGCTCAATGTTCAGTAAAATTAAACACTCCTTCACTTCATTGCAGGTTGATGTTCGCGTTGTCGTTGCTAGAAAGAGGAGAAATGGGAAGTCTGTGGTTGTGGTTGACGAGACGAAGATTCTATTGATTCCGTGGAGGATAGGGTTAGAACTCACGTTCACGAGTATCCAACGGCTGGACTCCCCTTTGAAGCTCCCATGACTAACACTTCCCCAAATAATGAGGTGGTCGGTGGATTCGTCATTCCCAAATGTCACGTATCTCTGTATACCAAAATTTGGAGATATTACGGGCATATTGCTACAACGGAAATATGGAAAGGCTTTCTATCATCCCTTCTGACTACGGTTGCCGGATTGTTACCGATCATTGAAGAGATGAACGAGATGAATTTGCGAGATGTCAAGAATCATGAACTGCACAGGTAGGATGAAATGATTTCAGACTGTGAAATCTTGCGGTTTAACAAAGGCTGGCTTCGTCGTCGGCTCGAGATGATCAAAATTCATAGGGCGGCTGCTGCTGCTGATACGATTTCTACCACAACTGCTTTCTTGGAATAGGAGAAGGAACTTGCCTTGGAGTCGACAAGAGTCGAGAAAGTTGTCCAGGACTTAAAAGTGAAGACCAAAAACTTCCAACAGAAGGTTGACATGGTTGTTTTTAAGAATTACTCTCTACTGGATGGTTTACTCTGAGTGAGCATTTATGATTGTTGTTTTCGAATAGGTTTAGGTTTTTTCTTAGGTAGAATGATCGATCATGGAAAGAATTTTTTGTTCATTTATGAAATGTGTAATGAACAAAGGAGTATTTCTGCATACTCTTTGGAGGAATATAAATTACATCTCGAGAAATGCTTGAAATAATGAAAAGGTAATAGTTTTCTGCGGATCAGGCATAATATGCTTTAAGCCATTTACCGTTGATGATATTTCCTTCCACTCCTCCATCAATGGCTAAGATCTTGTAATATCCACTGGACACTGCCTTGATGATTACATATGGTCCTTCCCATTTTAGAGAGAACTTGGGAGCAGACATATCTTGTTGAATGTGTTTTGTTGTCTTTAGCACCAAATCTCCTACTTGGAAAGTTCGAGGTCTTACCATTTTGTTGTAAGCTCTGTGATAGGTGTCTAAATACCTAATTTTATATCTATTATTTATGCTTTCTTTGCTATTATTCTTGTGAACTGCATCTCCTATGTTTAGTTTTGAGTTGTTAGGTGCAATGGAGTCTTTGGGAGCAAAAGAAGGAGAAATCATCCATTTGGAGCGAAAAGAGAAAAAAGATCAATTGGCGGGCGAAATATATTTGGAGACGGCTAGGTTGTGCAAGAAAGAGGTGATGAACGAACTGTCAGTTTCTCAAAACCGACAGTTAAGCAAGAAAAATAGGTTGTCAGTTATCTGGAACTGACAAGCCAAATTTCACTTAAGTGGCCCTTATCATCACCCGTGGGGTGCCAATAACCGTCCCAACATTTCTAACCCTAAATCGAGAACATTACTTCCCAAATCATTTTCTCTACCTGGGAGTAAATAGGCAGAGACAGAAATGGAGGCAGCTTCAAATTGAGAGAGATTGGGAAGGAAATCGAGTTATTGTTGCTCGAATTGATGAGAGAGGCCAAATCGAAGATAAAATAGGGATGGATACTGTTCTGTTCAACCGAGAGAAGAATCGGATTCAGGTGAAGAGAGGGTTTTGAGTTTAATAATTGATGTTGTTGCCTGTGAATTAACAGAGGTTATGGAGAATAAATTTGGTTCTGTAATGATTAAGAGAAGATGGGTTCAACTCAGATTTGAGTTTGAACCGAGATTTGAAGATGGATTCAAATGATTCAGTGGATGGAGTTGTAATGGCTTCTTGGAATGAAGAAGATGAACATCATCCGTTGTTGCTGAAATGAAGATATGTTGTTGTTGGCTCAGAATTCAGAGACACGGGAGGGGTGATTAGAACTGGTGGTTGTGTTGTCTGCTACCAATTGCAGTTAAAGGCACTGCTGTGTTGTGCAGTGATTTGGAGGTGCTGAAGCTGATGGTCTTAAATTCGAGCTGCAAAGGGTTGGTATTGTTGTGCTTTAGATGGTAGTAACTGGGTTATGCTTTGAATCCAAGAGAATGGAAGAATGAGAAATTGGCAGTAAAGGGTTGTAAGTCTGGTAAGGTCAGGATTTGATTTGAGTATGAGTGTTTGTTGCTGCAGTGAAAAATGGAAAAAGATGGTGGACTGGAGCTGTATGCAGTTGTGAACAAGAAGTGCAATGCAGGTTTTCCAGAAGAGTTGCGGCTGAAGCTGTCATGCAATTTCTAGTATTTTTCGCAGGTTAAACTGGTTGGTGTTGCTGCTTGAGTTCATTACAGGTGGTGATGCTGAGATTAGAAGGATTGAGAAGATGAGTTGCAGGATTGAACTGCAATGGATGTGGTTTGTCAACAGATGTGCATCTGCAGGGGAAGGAGGGTTAAGAGCTCATCCTTAAGCTGAGCAAGAAATTGGTTGTTTGCTGTGAGTAAAATGAGTATTGCAGTTCGAAATGAGAATGATTGAATGGATGCGTTGCTAGTAGATGTATGTTAAGACAACAACCAAAATTCAGAGCTTGTGAAGGTAGAGTTGTGATTCTATGTGGAGATGGTGATATTCTGATGCTAAGAAACATACACGGATGTGTATGCAGTTGCAGCAGCAGAATGGCTCGAGTAGGAAGAAGAAGATCCTGGTGCAGATATTCATGGATCCATGTTTGGCTTACAGATGAGGGAGTTGAGCTGAACCCCAGTGCAAGTTATGCTGATGGGATACGTGGTTATTAAATTGCAGGTGATGGTGATTCTATAATGTAGAGAAGGAATCAAAAGTGGCTCATGACAGTGTATTGCAGCTAAGTTTGATGGCAGTCTAAGAAGTGTAAGCTGCTGATGCATATGGGAGAGTAGTCGCAACTGCAGTTTCTGAGGCAGTAGTGCAGTTGAGGTGCTGAAGCTGCAGGCGTTTGAATGGTTGTTTCAGATGGCTAGGCCATAAAAGTCTGGTGTTGTTATACAGGTAAGTGGTGATGTGAATGAGAATAGATGAATGCTAGGATTGAATTGTGCAGGGAAGAGCCGAAATTTGGCTAGGAAAGCAACTAAAACAGCCGGGACTCCGGTGGATTTTCTTCACAGTGAGTCGACTCAGTGATTCCCGTTTCTACTCATCTGACCCAGTTCGATCCAGGGAAGGAATTGGACCTGGGCTTGTCTCTTTTGGGCCGTTGCTAAGCTGATCCGAAAAAGGCAGGAGAAGATTATAAAACAGCCGAGACTTCTCTCCTTTTGAAGAATCTCTTCTTCTACTTTTGTTCTAGGGTTTAGAAATATGAAACTTCTCTTCCTTCTTGTTATGAACTCCTATGCTATGAGTACCTAGTTTTATTATTGGTTTAAGAAATAAGTTGGAATTCCAAACATGATTTATATGCAATGAATTAATTTTGTCTCCATGCTTTATCGTTTATGATTCACTATTAATATCGTTACATGAGTTGAATGCTTGTTTACTCGAGTCGCGAATCGATTGAGTTTACTTTCATCTATATTGCTAGATTAGAGTTTATTATACGCAAAAAGTGATAAATTTCTGATTGCAAGTAGCATAATTGTGAATATTGCTTGTAGTGATACATCCTAGTAGTCACAAGTGGATCATAACCTTTGTTAAATCGGATTAATACTTTTACACGTTCGATTGCTTTGATTGGCCTGATTTCATAGAACTTAATGCATCTAGGGAATTAAACTTGATTAGTGCTTTTACACGTTAGGTTGTTCTCTTAGTTAGAACTCATACTCACATCTTTTAATGTGTTTGTTGATGATAAGAGGAAATTAGCGGGATATTCTTGCGATCAAGGTATCCTAGGGCTTTTGGTTAAGTTGAGATTAAAAACCAATTCTAGTTATTGTTAAAAAGCATGTTTGTGAATGAAGATGAATCCTTAACCAATATCTGTTATATTTGATTTGCTTGTGTATTTCTTTATTTGCTTTTATTTTATCTTAATTTATAAAAATCAGAAAACTCCCCCATTGTTTATATAAGAAACCGAAACATATTGACAACCTAGTCCTCTCTGTGGGAACGATCATTTCTTGCCCTTTTTATATTATATATTTTGAGTAGTAAGAAAGTGTAATTTATTTTTGACGCCTACAGCAAAGATCAAATTTTGGCGCCGTTCCCGGGGAGGCAGCGGTTGTCACTTGTTTTTTTTTTTTTTAGTTTTGTTTCTTCTTTTTGTTTTTTTATTTTCTGGTTTTTAACCTTGTTTTGAGAACTCTTGTTTCAGGTACCAATTACTATGGACGGAGCATATTGGAACAATGGGTACGGTTTTAAACCTCAACAAAATTATGACAACTATCACCCTTGCGGAGAATACAATCAAAACCAATCCTTTGGTTATGGTCAATATTCTACGTACCCTTTGAGTTATTCTCATACATACCAACCTTCTTACGGTAGGTATGTAAGTGAGAAACTATAAGGAGGGGAGACTAGTTGTACTCCTATTCATATTTCTTCGAGTTTGGTAGATGAGATGCAACAATTTATGGTGGGCATGGAGTCAGTCTGTATACAACCAAGCGTGGAACCAATTTCGTCGACCGAATATGCTAATAGTATGTTTGGCCCAATTTCTGATCGTAGTTATGATCATTCACCCATTCAAAGGGAAGATAATTGGCCTAGCAATACTGAAGTAAGTGATTATACTTTTTCCTTGTCGAACGAGCTTTACCAACAAATGGAAGACTATTTTCAAAATTTGGATGGATCACTCCAAGAGCTTCAAAAAGGTGTTTCCATTTTAAGACAAGGCATTGAAGAATACAAAGAGGACATGCAAAATTCTGCGAAAGACCAATCTTTGGAAAGTGGTAGCCAATCTTATGTCAACTATGATAGTGACGATGACTATGAAAGTACAATGCTTGAACCAATTTATGGTGACATCCCCGAGGAGTGTACAATGAAGTCTTTTTGCGATCAAGGTGACGATGAAAAGGAATATGATGACACTAGTGCAGCTTACTCAAGCATTGATCTTAATAATGATCAAGAAGCTATTCAAAAGGTTGAGCTTGAGGATGATGCAATGCGTGTTCTTAAAAAGTTCCTTATGGAGAGACTTGAATCCGCAGTAGCATATGTGCCTTACAACAAAGAAAAGTGTGTTGAGAATGAAACCGATATGACCAATATTGTGGAAGACCCAATTGAGCTTGCAAAGGATTGTAATGATAATGTTTATGTCGAGACTTTGGTTAAGTCAGAAACGGACGAAGAATGGTTGCAAGGTTTGATAAAGGACCATGATATAAAAGAGGTGAATAACTCACTTGAGTTTTTCAAAGATGAAGAGGATTCCGTAATACATGAGATTGTGCAAGGTTTGTCTAACCCTTTGCATATTGTTTCTTCTCCTTTATCACTTATTGGTTTGAATGTATATGCTTCGAAAACATTGTTGAATGACTTTGTTTCTCGATATCCACCATTGGAAACATTTGATTCTCATGCTATGCAGGTTTGTGAGCAAGAAACCATGAAAGTTCCCGAATTCTATATTTTATATCCACTTCCAAGTGTGGACAAGAATAAGTGTGGGGGAAACTTTTATCGGTTAATAGCTTCGTTTTTGTTTTATATTACTAATATGTGTGCGAAGCTAGTGTTTGCAAAACAGTAACTATGGAAGGATCCTCAACTTTTCAGGTTATTGGTGTATGGGGAATCGGTCTTGCAAGTCGGGCTGACAACTTTAAACCAAGCGCTAAATGGGAGGCAACCCACTGATTTTGTGTATCTATCTCTATCTTTTTATTTCTCATGTCTTTTATCTTTATTTTCTTATTTTGGATATTTGCATATCAAAACTCCAACTTTTAGAAATTTTTGAACAATTTAGAATAAACACTAGCCTTTCTAAGTAGATGGAATTTTTTCTTGACGATGAGGTATATATATTGGCTGAGTTGGGATTAGATGCCAACTAAATAGCTTGTTTAGTGTTTATCCTCTATTTTTCAGAAATAACTATGAGTTGGAATATCAGTTTTGTTTATCATGCATTTTATTTTCTTATTGTGTATATATATCATGTTATGAATTTCTCATCTTAAATTTTACTTTGGATGACTTAATTTACATCGAGGACAATGTAAAGTTTAAGTGTGGGGGAGTGTTTTCGCATATAGAGTTTTTAGCCTTGTTAGTTTTCCCTTGTGTTTATAAGAAGAAAAAAAAAAGTAGAAAAACTAAAAAAGAAAGAAAAAAAAGATGATAAACTCCTAAGTCTAGAAATCTGTGCCTTATACTAATGGAAACATCGTGGTTGTAGGAGTTAAGGAACCCATTAGTAGAGTCTATTCATATGAAAACGAACAAAATATAAAAATAAATAACATGTTAGTTGTCACCATATTTCGGAGTCGTCACCATATCACGTTCTATTTTTTATTTTTCCATATTTATCTATTGTTTCTCTAAGTGATTTGGTGGGGCACCAGCATCGAATTGTCACTGCTATGATGAAATAGAGTGATTGGGTTACTATATAAAAAAAAAAAAAAAGCCCAGACCAATTTGACCAAACGGTGTACATCAAAAAAAAATTAAAAAAAAGACACTTGGATAGCAATATGTGTGTGTTCTCCCCGTCTCCGTCGCCTAAACAAGCGTGGAATGCAGGATCCACGGGAATTACCATGTAATCTACTGACAAGAATCATGCGCTTGGATTCTTAAAAAAAATCCAATCATGTTGTCGATTTGAAAAAAAAATTGAAAAAAGAAAAAAAGAAAAAGAAGGAAAATAATAATATTATTATTGTGTTGAATAAAATCGATCACTGGTTCCCTTATATATGTCAGTAAATTGATCTAGAATTAAGTTTGTCGACCGCTGGTTCCCTTGTATATGCAAGTCGTGTTGATATTAGTATTCAGAACAGTAGCTCAATCCATTAGGATGCATAGGTTCATCTTGGTGGTGATCTTCAGATAGATATGGGAAACACCGTTCACTTAGTCAACATTCACAAACATCTATTTTTATATCCATCTTCTTAATCTTTTCATATGATTGTGGTTGATTAGATTCCGAGTATTGTGGTTGTGTTCAACTTTCCGAATGAAGCTATATCACTAATTTATGAATTGGATTCGAAAGTGGGTACTTCCTCTTTTAATCATTGATAGTATGCCAATTAATAAAAATATTTAGTGCCATTCTTAAATTTTCACAGGTGGCTGGAGTTTGGAAGTATAGGTTTTGTAGGCAGACCTCTTGTAAACCTTCACGAGACTAAAACTCGTCCACTAGGGACACCTATGGGTTCAAAGGCTTGTTATTTATGCTAAAAGTGACTGTAGCCTCGACGAGACGGAGTTGTATGTATGTTTTAGAATTTGTTTGGTTTGATTTGCTCGAGGACTAGCAAAGTCTAAGTGTGCGGGAATTTGATAGGTGTCTAAAATACCTAATTTTATATCTAGTATTTATGCTTTCTTTGCTATTATTCTTGTGAACTGCATCTCTTATGTTTAGTTTTGAGTTATTAGGTGCAATGGAGTTTTTGGGAGCAAAAAAAGGAGAAATCATCCATTTGGAGCAAAAAGATCAATTGGCGGGCGAAATATATTTGGAGCCGGCTAGGTTGTGCAAGAAAGAGGTGATGAACGAACTGTCAGTTTCTCAAAATCGACAACTAAGCAAGAAAGAATAGGTTGTCAGTTATCTGGAACTGATAAGCCAAATATCACTTCAGTGGCCCTTATCATCACCCGCGGGGTGCCAATAACCGTCCCAACATTTCTAACCCTAAATCGAGAACATTACTTCCCAAATCATTTTCTCTGCCTGGGAGTAAATAGGCAGAGACAGAAATGGAGGCAGCTTCAAATTGAGAGAAATTGGGAAGGAAATCGAGTTATTGTTGCTCGAATTGATGAGAGAGGCCAAATCGAAGATAAAATGGGGATAGCTACTGTTCTGTTCAACCGAGAGAAGAATCGGATTCAGGTGAAGAGAGGGTTTTGTGTTTAATAATTGATGCTGTTGCCTGTGAATTAACGGAGGTTACGGAGAAGAAATCTGGTTCTGTAATGATTAAGAGAAGATGGGTTCAACTCAGATTTGAGTTTGAACCGAGATTTGAAGATGGGTTCAAATGATTCAGTGGATGGAGTTGTAATGGCTTCTTGGAATGAAGAAGATGAACATCATCCGTTGTTGCTGAAATGGAGGTATGTTGTTGTCGGCTCAGAATTCAGAGACACGGGAGGGGTGATTAGAGCTGGTGGTTGTGTTGTCTGCTACCAATTGCAGTTGAAGGCACTGCTGTGTTGTGCAGTGAGTTGGAGGTGCTGAAGCTGATGGTCTTAAATTCGAGCTGCAAAGGGTTGGTATTGTTGCGCTTTAGATGGTAGTAACTGGGTTATGCTTTGAAGCCAAGAGAATGGTATTGTTGCGCTTTAGATGGTAGTAACTGGTGCAGATATTCATGGATCCATGTTTGGCTTACAGATGAGGGAGTTGAGCTGAACCCCAGTGCAAGTTATACTGATGGGATACGTGGTTATTAAATTGCAGGTGATGGTGATTCTATAATGCAGAGAAGGAATCAAAAGTGGCTCATGACAGTGGTATTGCAGCTGAGTTCGATGGCAGTCTAAGAAGTGTAAGCTGCTGATGCATATGGGAGAGTAGTCGCAACTGCAGTTTTTGGAGGCAGTAGTACAGTTGAGGTGCTGAAGCTGCAGGCGTTTGAATGGTTGTTTCAGATGGCTAGGCCATAAAAGTCTGGTGTTGTTATACAGGGAAGTGGTGATGTGAATGAGAATAAATGAATGCTAGGATTGAATTGTGCAGGGAAGAGCCGAAATTTGGCTAGGAAAGCAACTAAAACAGCTGGGGCTCTGGTGGATTTTCTTCACACTGAGTCGACTCAGTGATTCCCGTTTCTACTCATCTGACCCAGTTCGATCCAGGTAAGGACTTGGACTTGGGATTGTCTCTTTTGGTCCGTTGCTAAGCTGATCCGAAAAAGGCAGGAGAAGATTATAAAACAGCCGAGACTTCTCTCCTTATGAAGAATCTCTTCTCCTACTTTTGTTCTAGGATTTAGAAACATGAAACTTCTCTTCCTTCTTGTTATGAACTCCTATGCTATGAGTACCTAGTTTTATTATTGTTTTAAGGAATAAGTTGGAATCCCAAACATGATTTATATGCAATGCATTAGTTTTGTCTCCATGCTTTATCGTTTATGATTCACCATTAATATCGTTACATGAGTTGAATGCTTGTTTAGTCGAGTCGCGAATCGATTGAGTTTACTTTCATCTCTATTGCTAGATTAGAGTTTATTATAAGCAAAAATGATAAATTTCTGATTGCAAGTAGCATAATTGTGAATATTACTTGTAGTGATACATCCTAGTAGTCACAAGTGGATCATAACCTTTGTTAAATCGGATTAGTGCTTTTACACGTTCGATTGCTTTGATTGGCCTGATTTCATAGAACTTAATGCATCTAGGGAATTAAACTTGATTAGTGTTTTTACATGTTAGGTTGTTATCTTAGTTAGAACTCATACTCGCATCTTTTAATGCGTTTATTGATGATAAGAGGAAATTAGCGGAATATTCCTGCGATCAAGGTATCCTAGGGCTTTTGGTTAAGTTGAGATTAAAAATCAATTCTAGTTATTGTTAAAAAGCATGTTTGTGAATGAAGATGAATCATTAACCAATATCTGTTCTATTTGATTTGCTTGTGTATTTCTTTATTTGCTTTTATTTTATCTTAATTTATACAAATCAGAAAACTCCCCCATTGTTTATATAAGAAACCGAAACATATTGATAACCTAGTACTCTCTGTGGGAACGATCCTTTCTTGCCCTTTTTATATTATATATTTTGAGTAGTAAGAAAGTGTAATTTATTTTTGACGCATACGACAGCGATCACTCTGGAGATCCTTTATTTGTATGCTTCTACATATTTTTATACCTTATCCCTCCTTGACTCAAGCATGTCCAGTTCGGCAGTCCTTGAGTTGGACACTTCCGCTTCATCCCATTGTACTCCACTGGATGTGGCGATCCTTGGTGAAGGAATCTTGATTTCTGCTGGGAGTATGGCGTCAGCTCCATAGACAAGAGAGTATGGTGAAGTTACAATTGAATTCCTTGGTGCAGTCCGGTAAGCCCATAAAACCATAGGCAATTGTCCATGCCACGTTCGAGGATTATCATAAATTGTTCGGCTGAGAATTCGGATCAAAGTTTTGTTGGTACTCTCTGCTTGTCCGTTTCCTTGGGGATAGTATGGTGTGGAGAAAACTTGTTTGATGCCGTATTCCTCGAGCAATTTTGTCACATGTTTGTTTGCAAAAGGAGTTCCATTATCAGTGATAATGTATTTAGGAATGCCGAACCTGCATATTATGTGTTCCTTGATGAAAGCCGCGATCGTGACTACAGTGGTGCTTCGAAGAGGGATAGCTTCAACCCACTTGGTAAAATACTCAGTTGCAGTGATGATGTACTCATGCTGTTTTGAAGACGCTGGATTGATTTTCCCTATGATATCCAGTCCCCAGCTATAGAAAGGCCATGGACTATTCACAGAATTCAATGGGAGACAAGGAGTGTGGATGAGATTACCATGGATTTGGCATTGGTGAAATCTCTGAACATGTGCAGTTGCGTCATCTTCCATGGTCGGCCAATAATATTTCTCATGAATATGGAGAAATAGTTTCATTTTTCCTTGATGTTCTCCGTCGTGCATTTCCTTTAAAATTATTGGGATTTCATGCTCGGTTAAGCATCTCAGTAGGTTCCCACCAAAACTTTTGCGGTATAAGATTCCGCCAAGAAATGCAAATCTTCTAGATCTCTGAATGAGTTTGACTGTTTCCTTCTTTTCCAACGGCAGCTCATTGTCCCGAAGGTACTTGATGTAAGGTTCCCTCCAGTCTCCAGTGTGGTGAACTGTCAAAGCTTCTAGGTGATGAGGAGGCGTCTGACAATTGGGACAAGACCTTTGCAGAGTTCTTGACTGAGCTTCCATGGAAGGCCAATAGTATCCCATCCTTTGAATCTTTCTGTAAAGTGTTACCACCAACGTCTGTCCGCAGATTTCTTCATGTACGCGTTTGAGTTGTTCATCCGCTTCGCCGCTTCCGAGGCATCGTGATAAAGACCCGTCAGGATTCCGATAGTATAACGCTCCATGAAGCAAGAAATAATTCTTTGGGGTAATTTGCGTTACCTCCCCTATAGAGATACACTTAGTGAAACCTCCCCTCGTTATAAATTCCGTCTATTCCAAGTTAGCTGACTCATCAAGAATATACACGTGGCCAAAAAAATACACCGACTCAGCAAAAATATCCGCGTGGCAAAAAGAAATACGGGTGGCACAATAGAAAAAGAAAATTACAAAATACCTAAACAAATAAAAAATTGAACATACTTTCTTCTTCTTCATCTCCGTCATCTTCTTCTTGTCTCCGGCGACGTTGTTCTTCATAAGAACAGGCAAAAAAAAAAAATATCGCAAGTACTGATTTTATATGGGAGGACATATTCTGACACGAGTATGCCTTTGGACGAAAATATCGGACGGTTCTGCACCATGTCTGTTCTTCACAATCAAACCTGCAATTGATATTTAAAAAAAAAAAAAAAATTGATGTGATGAGAGTACACAAAATTTGCGAAAAATAAAAGAATTGAATCCCCTATTTGTACCTAAGGTCTTCGTTGATCGTCATCACCACTACCAATTAATCGAAAATCTATATACAGATGAGTACATTCGAAATTCGGTCCCAAATTATAATCAAGCAATCCCAAATTAGTTCCTTTAGAACAACTCTCTTATGTTTAATTCAGCTGTTGAATCCTAACTCACCCAAAAATCCGTCCATATTAAATCCTAAGCTACCACCAAATTCCTCTTGCTCTCCATCGTCTTACAGCAAGTGGGCCATCATCGTCTTTAAGAGTCACTGATGATATAAAGAACAAATTGAATCGGTACCTTAGTTAATCAAATTCCTAAGCCATCATTAATATTTACAAAACATACACCAGAGGATTAATATCATCGTCGAAAACAATTTTCATTTCTTGATTAATCAAAACAACTCAACAAAAAAATAGGAAGAAAACCCAAAGATCACCAGATAGTGGAGCATTTCTAGCGAGTTGTTGAATGAACCCAGAATCTGTCTCCCGCATTCTACCCATGTTCGATCAGAGGTCTTGTATTATTTTTTTGTGGAGGAAATTTTCGGTATCAAAGTGCTACACGTGTCTACAACCTGTTTTATATGCTACACGTACGCGTTTTAGTTGGCAGATAACAGAATTTTTGGACGGAATTTATAACGAGGGGAGGTTTCACTAAGTGTATCTCTATAGGGGAGGTAACTCAAATTATGATCTTCGTCAGGGAAGGTAACGCAAATTACCCCTAATTCTTTAGTTCCTTGAGACTGACTTTCCCTTCTGAAAGAGAAGTGCTCAGTTCATGAATAATAGGCGCCCTCCAATCATTTGCTTGAATGTCTTCGACTTGAGCAAGCCAAGTAGATGACACAACGCGCCTCTGTACTGTGATTATTTTCTCTGCTCCTTCAAACTGTAGTTTGGAAGCGAGAGTTGTCAGGCAATCAGCATGCCTGTTGTTAGTTCGTCCAGTGTGGACAATCGTTGCATCAACAAAATGAGTTAATATCCGCTGAGCTTCAGCTCTGAATGGAGCGAGCGTGATTTCTTTGAGAGAGTATGCTCCGTTCATTTGATTAACCAGTAGTTTTGAATCTCCTCTTATCTCAAGGTGTGTTGCTCCTGCTTGCTTGGCCAAGGACGGTCCTAGTAAGAAAGCTTCATATTCCGCTGAATTGTTGGTGCAATAAAAATCCATCTTGAATGAGTGTGAGAAGACTTCACTATATGGAGACACTAGCACTACACCCGTTCCTCCAGTATTGTTGCTAGGGGTGGCAGACCCGTCAAAGTATAAAAGCCACGTCTCTTCTTTGATGATCAAGATTTCTGGAAACTCACTGGGCACATCTTCATGTAACATTGTTGCATCTTCTCCTAGAAAAGCAGCGAGCAAGTCTGCAACCGCTTGTCTTTTGATTGCTTTGGGGTGGTACACATGCTATGTCAAACTCTGACATCTGAAGTAACCATTTTGCTGGTCTCCCTATAAAGGCTGGCTTTGATAGTAGAAATTTTATAGGGTCGGCCTTGGAAACCAGCACGACTCTGTTGGATAACAAGTAGTGCCTGAATTTCTGGATTGTATGTATCAATGCTTGACATGCTCTTTCGGCTTTTGGGTATCGGAGTTGAGCGTCTCTCATTGTACGGCTGAAGTAATAAATTGGACGTTCGATACCTTCTCGTCTTCTTGGGAAAGAAGTGCCCCGACAGCAACATCGC